>NW_026136720.1:32246035-32494935 GCF_905237075.1 Dicentrarchus labrax
GTCTGAGGCCTGAAGAAGAATTCAAAACAGTATTTAACAAAAACATATATACTTATTGCAGTGACATATTTATTATGACGACTACTACTAACTGTAGCCACTACAGAACAAACTGCCTGGATTCAGAAAAAAAGCTAGAACTTCAATTGTGGCACGCTGCATGCAACAGAGGAAAGTACCTGAGCTCCACTGATGTGGCTCGCTTACTGACAGTCAAACAACTGAGCAACATCAGTGCTTCAGCTGTGGACGTGATGCTGTGGCTGACACTGTGGAAAAAGAGGAATCAGTTTCTAGTAGACGAAGCACAGTTAGAAAAAAAAAAGCAATTTCCATCAAAAGCTTTAGCAGTGACACCCAGTTGGTGTTTTTTATTTAAATAACATACCATGGTATCATTAACACTTCATTATGTTTCCCATTTCACACTGATGTCACCGGACTGGATGTATTTCTGAATTGTGGCTTCATCTAAATATTTTCAATAATAACTAACAATACGTGTCAGTACAGTTGTAAAGGACCAGCATGTAGGATTTAGTGGCATCTAGTGGTGAAGTTGCATATTGCAATTGGCTGAATACTGCTCAGCCTTCCAGTCCTCTAGGAGAAACTATGGTGGCCGTGAATCTCACAAAAAATGTGAGAGGCACTATCTAGAGCCAGTGTTTGGTTTGTTCGTTCTGGGCTACTGTAGAAAAATAAATACAAACATAGTGGCATCCGTAAAAGAGGACCCTTCCCTTTTAGGATCATTCTAAGGTAACGAAAACATGATTTTTATATTCAGGTGATTATATATATATATATATATATATATATATATATACATACATACATAAATTACTAATGAAAACATTCCTATGAATATTATATTATTCCATTTCTGACAATAGATTGTCCTAAATGTTACACACTGGACCTTTAAACACTCAGTACACAACCATTTCTATAGACAACTCCTCCATGTGGTTTTCTGTAGATACTCCCAATCACAATTATTGAAGTTTCACACAACAAAACAAAATGAAAGCTGCGTTGGGCGGGACCTCGCACTCTGTGCAACTCGGTGTGTGCTGCGGCCGCCTCACGTGCCGTCATAACACGTGCGGACCACGACATGAAAATCTCACGTAAATCAGCTCAAAATCGCCAGGCAGCAGTTGCTTCCTGTTGCCAGTCGCTATCACTATGAATATTGTCATGTAGACGTGTTCAGGGCGGGACTCTTATCAAACACGTGAAGTTTCATTGGGATTGGACCACGTACGCTGAAGTTATGAGGACGTGTTCAGGGCGAGACTGTTACAGAATATATGAAGTTTATTAGAGATTGGACATTGCACACTGAAGTTATGAGTACTGTTTAATGGAAAATCGGCTGAATTCGACAAGTCGTCACTGGCACGCGGTCTGACGTATACGTCACAAATAGCTCAACTCTTCATCTACAGTTTGTTTTTATAAGACTGTCCAATTTTGAAGTAGATTTGATAAGTCCCCTATTTATCTTGCAATTTAATAGTTGACTTCCTGCGGTTTCCTACAATACTCCACGAACAATACTCCGTAGGAAATATGGTTTGTACATGTGGCTAGTGGGAGTGGAGGGGTGTTTGTGTTTTATCACTTAGAAAAAAAGACCACGGAATTCAAAATGGCCAACTTTGACGGCACGCCACGGACACGCCCTTCAAAGTACAGTCAGAAAATGAACAGCGTTCATTCAGCACCATTGTTTGACTGTACTGACCAATTTTGAAGCAGATCCGATAAATTCCCTAGGAGGAGTTTGTTCAAATACAAGGCGAAAATTCACAGAAAATGACCAGGGAATTCAAAATGGCCAACTTTGAAGGCACGCCACAGACACGCCCTTCAACGTACAGTCAAATAGCACAACTTGTAATCAGCAACATTATTCAAGAGTACTGTCCAGTTTTGAAGCAGATCTGATAAATTCCCTAGGAGTTTGTTTGTTCAAATACAAGCCCAAAAAGTCAAAATGACCACAAAATGGACGCCGTGAGTGAAAATTAAAAGTTAAAATTGCAGACTTCATGTGGGTTTTGGGGCATGGGCCCAAGTGGCTTTTTTGTATGTCTTGGCACGTTACACGTGCCTACCGAGTTTCATACATATCGGCGAAACGCGGCGCCGGGGCTGCTTTTTAAAAATCCTGTAGGGAGCGCTACAACCACGACAAACATGAATTTTGGTATGTGAGCTACAGGCAGCAGCCTACACGTGTCCTGTGAATTTCATATTCATAACTATTACGGTCTCCGCACAGCTAATTATCTTCCACCAGAGCGCCACCCGGTGGCGTGATTTTTTTTCCTTTTTAGGGGAGCTTCAGGGAGCCATGGGCAATCATCCTACCAAGTTTCGTTTTAATCACACTTGCCGACACAGAGATATAAACGTTTGACTTTGAAAGAGCGCCACCTTGTGGCGGTGGCCTCATATTGTTCAAGATTGTGCACGACGCCTAATGAAGACATAAGGAACTATTGACCCAAGGTTGGTGTAAATCGGACATACCAATGTGGAGAAATACCCCACTTCCTTTTTTGACGAAAAATCAACAGGAAGTCCTAATTTTATAACTTATTTTTTTAAATATCAAAATACTTTAAATTACTTTTTTTGCCAGGACAGTCTGGCCTATATAGGGAGCTTCAGCTCCATTCACCGAATGCGTGGATATAAGGTTTTTCAATGTGAAACAACTATATATACTTAAAGAAACCTTTAGTCATTCTCACACACAAAACCATCCACACTGATTATCTCACACGTGTGTGTGTGTGTGTATGGCTTACTTGAGTCTCCGCAGTGACGTCATCTTCGGCAGGACCTTCAGCAGATTCTCAATAGCTGTGTCTGTCAGAGAGCTGTGAGACAAACTGACACAACATACAAGTAAATTCATGTCTACCTGTTTGGTCATAATCCTGAAATAAATCATGTTTGATGGATATAAAATAATGAAACTTACTCTAACTCCAAATGGGAGCGACATTGGACCAGTCTTCTACATAGTGTGGTCATATTATTTGGCAGGAGGCTGCTGTTGTTTATCCTGCAGCACAAAAAAAGGATCATTTTGTATTCATATTATAGATTACATATTATATATATTTGTATTGTATTTTAAAGAGAATTGTGTATGAGTGTTTCTCTTTATCAGCATACTGTACCTGAACATCTTTAGCTGCTGTTTGTCATCGCTAAAAAAAAGAGCACAGCATTAGCTTACTAACTGACAAATGAAAAAGCAGACAGTGGTGTCCAGATGTGTGGAGCTTTTCTACCTTTTGTCAGGGCAGAACTTCAGGGTCAGCTGCTCTCTGCCTCCATCACTATAAAACCAACAGGACACTATCAGATTAACAATGTGCACAACACTAGTTTATAGTTAACAACACCAATGTCCCCCAAGTCACTTAGTGTTTATGACATATATACTGGTATTTTAACAGATAAAAAATGAGCTGTTACACAGCTTCTATCAGCTGTTCTATCTGGCTGCTTGAAACAGGTGCTTACTGTTTAGATTCTCTAATAAAATTAATTATTAATGCCTAAAAAAAACAAAAAGCACCTGATGTGAATTTGTGTTAAGTTGTTATGGGAACACAAAGCACCAGCCAGCATCACCACTCCTTCCATGCTGATCTCGTTGTTCCTGGCACTAAAAAACACACACACAAAAAACAATGAGCCAGGGCGAGGGACATCATTTAGCTCTAAATAAGATATTTATACTGAATAATACCCCAGGGTAGTAATTGCCAGCACTGGCACGTTTTGCCTGGAACCGGTTTGGTGAGAAAACAAATGCCCAGTGTTTGCCAGCTAGATTAGACCAGCCCAGTCTACCACCATCTTTCATTTGAAACACTCAAAACACACAAAATCCTACCAGCAGAGTCACTCATTCTTAATAAATACACTCCCTATTTTGGGGGTTTGTTATCACCAGTAAAGTTTCAGATGTTTTGACACTTTGTGTGCAAGTCTTACTTGATCTCCTGGATGATACTAAGCCGAGGCAGGACCTCCAACAGTTTCCTCAGACCTTTGTTGCCTAAACAGTTACTGGACAGACTGACGGACAAGAATGTGGGGTTCAAATAATGTCAGAGACAAAAACAAGAGTTCAACATAGGTAGAAATAATAAAATAAACTAGGTTTGCATAAAAAATAATAATACATAAAAATAACATTAAACTGCAATTTATGGCCACTGCAGAGACATGATGACTGCTAAAGAGGTACAGTAACTAACAAGAGTAACTATAAACTAGAGATGAATAAGTTTGTTTTTCCAAAGCTGAATTCAACATAGTTGATTTCAGCTACTGGACTGAAATGGGTTGCTACTGCTGACCAACACGTAACATAAGAGGTCAGGAGAGAATAGTATTTTTAGATTTTTTACACAGCAGTATGTACTTCACAGTCTATCTCAGTACAGAGTGTGTTAATGACTTGCTGTTACACGTAATAAAATGATTGGTTTTTGATTATGTTTGTTTGTATCTTACTCCAGCAAAGTGAGATCAGGTGAGGTTCCCAAACTCCTCCACACTTTCTCCAGATCAGCAGGCTGCAGACCACAGCAGCTGAGACTAACAGAGGCAACAGCATCATAATTACCACCAGTAATACCAATATTTAGTAACATAAATGTATAAAATAAAGTTTCCCTTTGTTCCAAAATTGTTCTTTGTCTATTGTTTGTACTTAATACATACCAGAGCAGTTTAGATCTTTTATCTGCAGGTTTTTCTCTCCCTCCAGAGAACACTATAGAGACCTGAATAGGACTCTGTAGTCTGAAACATGAAGAAAATACAGATACAGTTTGGAAGTCAACCCTGGTCCACCATGCAACTTATACAAGATATACAAGCCAGTGCACATACAGTGAGAATGGACAAAGAAGACATCTTGTGTCCAGCAAGAAAACTTGAGAAATGTGCATATCAATAGGGTTATTATTAGAGTTAGGGTTAGAGTTATTTATACTCTTTTGAGGAAATCGCACACATTATTGTTCTAAACTGTTGCAAAACATGTCTGGGAGTTTTTAAGTTACCTACATATGTGGCTTATTATTACTAAACAAACCATACAATTGCAGGCTAAATAAAATTTAAATATGTTGCTGATTGTTTGTAGGAGAGGAATGGTATGATGGTCCTGTCTGATGTGAGTAAATTTGTTAGTGAAGTATGTTTAAGAGGTGTGTGCATTTATGGTACGTATATATGTTTGTACCTGATATGAAGCTCCATCACAGTCGGACATTCAGACAGGAGAGCAGTCAGAATCACCAAGCCCTCCACTGAAGAGCAGCTGTCGTTCAGACTGAGAAGCAACATCTGAACGTCAACAATCTGCTGCTGTTCAGTTCTTATGAATGTCAAACACTGTTTTTGTTAGTATAGCATAACTGGCATATTAGTATTAGTAGTATATTAGTAAAAATGTGCCATATGCAGAATTCATAACTTTATGTCACTCTTATCTTGTGTGCTTTGTGATGGGTAGTTTGGTATAAATCCAGTCTTACATGATCTTTTTGGTGACACTGAACTTTGGCAAGAACTGAGTCAGTGTCCTTAGAGTTTCCACATCCCATTGGCCTCCAGACAGACTAGGGTGGACACACACACACACACACACACACACATATACACACAGAACTATATAAACATTTGTTTTGAATTAATTCACTCGCAGTAGTAGTATTACAAATGATTCAATCTGAATTACAGCCAGGGTATCCACTCTCACTAGCAGTGATAAATGATAGTGCTGAATATCTAATTATAACATGCATAAATGTCAGTTGTGGTCAACCTTGCTCCAGTGACAAAACGGGAAGTAGTAGGAAGTCACATAAAACACATCATCTGCCAGTTACTTACACTGTGAATGCTTGAACTTTGACCACACAGACAAATAAAACAAGAGGTCAATAACTAGCAGTTATTATACTCAGCACTGCATTATTCTCTTTCAGTACGTTGTATCCAGTGGTGGAACAAGTATTTAGATCCTTTACTCAAGTAAAAGTATGCATGTTTGTAAGTGTTAACAGCAAATTTTAAGGAAAGTATCAAAAGCGAAAGTACTCATTGTGTAGAAAAATGGTCCCTGACAGTGTTTCAATATTATATATGATGTTTTGACTTAACATTACTTCAGAGCCCGTCCACCCTAAACGCACACTACGCAAGCTGCGTAGGGCCCTGCAAATTACGCAAGGGCCCAGCCTCCCTCTTGTGTCAATGTTTACAACTTCAGTGAATAGTGGTCAGTGGATAAACGGAACTATCTATCAGAAAAAGAGGAAAAGAACACCATGAGAGTGAATGAGATTCACGCATGAACACGTGTTTGTATGTGCGTGCACGGAACGAAACTCGCACTATCTAGCAGCAGTAAAGTCTCTGGGCACCGGTTCAGACAGCATATGGGCGTGATGGCAAGGTTTAGTTACAGCTCTGTAATGTAAGATGTAAAGCAATGGACTGACATTGACTATTGATTAAATATTGAACTTAAAATGTTGATTAGCTGGGCATCCTGTAATATGGATCCACATATCTCAGTAAACAATAACCATCAAGTATTCAGTCAAGCCATATACAGTATATGTATATATATATATATATATATATATATAGTATTTTATATTTTTAGGTGTATAAAAGGGAATCGGGGTTAGCCAGTTTGAATGGACCTGGCATTTTGTGCAGCCAGAGCCTGTAGGCTTATGTTCACATTGTATAGACAAAGTTAATGTTAGAATATTGTGAGGACTGGACAAATTTCCAGGCAGCAGAGCCCTTTCTACAATGTTATTGTTAATATTTACTTCAATATAAAATATTCTATTCAATAAATATTGTTTATTTATATATATAATGATAAATAAATATAAATAAATAATATATATAATTTTGTTCTGTATAGATCTACTAATTCCTGGATTGAGAGAGGGAGTAAACTGTTTTAAAAGGAGGGAGGATTGTAGTAGGAGTACTGGGTATCAGGTGCCACTGTGTGGCAATGGCAAATAGTTTACATGGCTTACGGGTCAGATAGGAGGACCTTCTAGCACAATTTTTAGGACCCCGGGGAGGTCTGGACCGGCTCTGCATTACTGTTGCATTTTATTGTTGTAGTTCAAGGGAAACCTTGTCGACTTTCAACCAGCTTTATATCATTACCAAGAGCTTATTTACCAGCAAGAGTCCACCAGATGACACATTGTAATCACACAAAGCTGGTCCAAAATCAGTAGAGTTTTCCTTTAAGGTTTAAGATTAAGGAGCTATCAACTTTATATACTGTTGGGGAGTTTAAGATCATATGTTCATAGCATTTCTGTCCAGTGAGAACCACGTAGCTCTAAAAGGTCAGTTTTTCATGAGCTCAGAAAAACAGCACAATGCATTTTGTGACAATGCATTTTCCAGCTAATACAAGAGAGTTTTTAAGTTTTTTATTTAACTTAATATGAAGGAACATATTCTCAACCCATGAAGGAACATTCACATTCACAAGCACCAAATTTGGAGATACGTGGTTTTCACTGGACAAGAAGGGTAAAAGTAACTACTAACTAAAACTGACTGACATGTAGAGGAGTAAAAAGTACAATATGTGCCTCTGAGCTGTTGTATAAATATAAAGTTGTATATAATGGAAATTCATACTTGAAGGTGGAGTAATGTGATTCTAATCCAATAAACCTTTTGTTCAAACTGAATATCGGTGGTTGTACACAGCTCTGGCTCAGTAAATGGGAAAGAGAGTGGATCGGACAGATGGTATTCATATGTCATGGTATTAGATTTCTCCAAAATTGCTTACCCCACCATTAAGTATAGTACTTGAGTATACTTAGTTTAATTCCACCACTGGTTCTATCTTTGGTAAAGCTCACTTACTCCAGGACAGACAAGGCAGGGCAACGTGCCAATGACTCTGCAAGTATTTGCATCTCAGGTGTGCTCCATTTCTGGTTCAACAAGCTGGAGAACAAATAGTACCACAGGATTATCAACAATAAAAAAAGTGCTAAACATCGAAATTGAAAACCATGAACTGAATCAAATTCAAGTCAATCGGCACATAAACTGAACTGACTGAGTTCACACATTCAGAGGCTGTTTCTGGTATGTGAACCTTGTTAAGAGCCATTTTACTTCAAAGGAGGAGCAAAGTTCAGGAAACTGGCTATGTTAGTAAAGATTTGGAAGGTGATCAACATTTGATAAGAGTGTCATTGTCTTACCTGATTGTAGGTTCAGACTTATGGCTGCAGAGGGGAATTCAGGAATATAAATGGTCAGTATGTGCAGAGTTCATTTGATGACAATGTTATTCATAGACACCATATGTTAAATTACTTTTATTTACTCATAATGTTTATCCAACCATTTAACTCACCTGTTCAAATCGAAGTTTTGGGAGAAAGTTACCGTCATTTCCTTCATCCCACTGCAAAAAGATACAAATCTACATTGTATGACAATGTTTACTTGCTTACTTGTTCAAATAACCTAAAACTTTTATTTAGTGCCTTGGAGGTCTATGAAGTAAGTCTGAAGGTTACATATGACTGAGAAAATACTTTGGATGCAGAAAATGCTGACCAAGATGATGTGTGCAGTCCATACATTGCAGTCAAATGCTAAAAGAATGTCAGTGAGCGGAAAATAAACCCCAAATTGACATAGATTCCATAACAAAGAGCCTGTGGCGATGTATGGCTGTATGGCCTCTGTGTTAAATCATGTAAAAATATCGATGCCTGTAACTTAGTTGGTGTGTGACTGTGTGTGTGTGTGTGCTCATACTCTGCGTGAATGTGCTCGATGTTCAAACATGAAGACATCTTCCCGATGAGATAGTCCACTGCTTTCAGAGAGCTGTTGTTTCGACCCAGCCTGCAAGGTGCACACACACACACACACACACACACACACACACACACACACACACACACACACACGTTATACTCATAATATACTATGATAATATAATAATATAGTAATAATACTAAAAATCAGCAAAATCTTGAGATATTGAGGTTATTTAAAAAAAAAAGCTTCTCATTAGCAGCATGTACTCACAGCACCGAGACCAGTCCTGGTAGTTTGGTAAAAACATCAGCTATGTGTTCGATCCCTGCATCTTTCAGATTGTTGTCACTCAGACTGCAACGTAAAAACAGATCCTTGGTGTCAATTTTCACACCAGCATCCAATATATTTCAGCATTACACTATGTTAGGTATCAGGTGTCAGCAACCCTACTCAGTCAGAAACACAACAAATATGATGTAGCAAATATACTTGATTTCAGTGACGTCTGGACAGTTCTGTAGAGCAGAGGCCAAACTAGCTGCTCCTGTGGCAGTGAGACTGGCACCACAAAACCTTGAGAGGACAAAAGAGAAAATCAGTCAATCATTGCCGCAGGGGTGTTAAGGGCCATTACAGTATTTCAAATTGAATTACACTGATCTGTGAGTATAGTCTGAGGAAGGGAAACAACATTTAGACTACACCACTCCTGATAGGCCAGATATGAATTCAAGAAAGTGACAGACAGAAAACAGAAAGAGAAAGAAAAGAAAAGAAAATAGGTTCTCACTCTAGCTTTCTCAGGGTTGTGAATTTTGGCAAAATGGAGGACAACTTCTCAGCAAACTTGTCGCCATACTTGCGGCTGCGAAAACTGAAAGTAAACAAACAGTCAAAGAAAAAATTCATAATGAAACCTAATGTTGGTAAGTGTCTAGTGTGCAGGATACCATGCTTTCACCAAACTTATGAACAAAAGCTTCTGTTTGTTTTTCACATAAAATATAAAATAAAAATAAAATTGTTATTTTGGAAGCTCAGTCTGTGTCCCCAGTTTTGCTTTTGACACCTTCTGGCTTCACTTGTTTATTATTTTATGTGTGAGTTGATCTTATCTTAAGAAGGTCCTATTAAGTTAAAGGCAAGTATTCACACTGTGTGGGAGTTAATTTTCTTTTGAGATGGTTTAATAACAATATCCTTGTCGTCTTTTTGCCCTTGAGTCCAGGCAGCATGTTACAGAAACACTGAGCCAACGTCTGGGACACAGCAGCAAACAGAGAGCCTATGTCCGTTTCACAGCAATGTGCAACAGGTGGCCAATAAGCTGAGGAATGTCAGCAACCGCTGTCAGTGTTTCCTTTAGGTTTTTTTTTTCAGCAGCCACCACCCCCCACTTTATGTAAAAGAGATCACAGAACAACATTTATAACAATAATGTGTGAAATATGTTTATACAGTAAGTATTATATAATGTTAGTATATTCATTATAATTTCACATAGTAGTACACTATATAGCCTTCCACTAGCATAATATTAATGCCAGTTGGACAATACAGCAGTTTAAAGGACCAGTGTGTAGGATTTAGTGGCATCTTGAGGTGTCGTTACTCCCTTGTTTCACTTCCCCTTCCAAGCGTGAAGGAGACAAAAAGTGCAAACATTTTTACAATAAAACCCGATAAAGCTACACAGCTCAATTAACAGTTGAACTGGTAGTCGAACTGGTATTGAGGATCTTGAGGAGGACGATGTGAGCCGACGACACATCTCACTCACTCTTGTTTTTGTTACTGGGGGAAAACTTCTATATCTGATTGACGCTCCATCACTGTTCCAGTTGCCCATCCTCAAAGTGGAGCGAGAGCGGACAATTCAGCAGAGTCATGTAATTGCAGCTTCATGACATTTTATAAAATTCAAGCGTCCTTCCCCTCTCAACATAAAAATTGTTCCTTTGCATTTTGAATCTGTTTTGCACTTTACATGTATAACTTGTGTGGACTTACCAGAGGTAGTGAACGTACTGACACCTGGGAAGGTCATCTAAACACTCCAACTCCATTGAGCATGCTCCAAAGTCCAGCCCAATACCACTATCACCTACTGAGTTAACTACAAAAGCCAGAGCATCTATATCATTAGGTAATAGCCGGATGTTACGCAGCTCCAGATTGGGTCTTGTATGCACAACCTGCTCAGCCAGTTGGTGGTCCTGGCTTTCTTGGACACAATGGCAAAGCTCCAATATCTGACAAGATGTAAGAAGGTAGAATCAGTAAAGAAAAAAACAGGGAGAAGACAATTATATGTAAATTATACATCTGTTTATCAGAATTCACTTCAGCTCATGTTCTACCTTTGGTCCAGTCAGAGTGTTGCTGTGACACAGGTTTTTCAGCAGTTTCAGAACGAGGGCTTGTCGTTTTTGGACCCAATTTTGGCTTCCTGTTCCACCAGACGTCCTGGCTAATTGAACTAAGGCTGGAGTGCAGTGTGGGGAAGCCAGGCCACATACATACAGATACAGGGAGTCAGTAAAAACTGTCCTCTGGTCTGACTTGGTCATCCAGCGAGTTTTCAGACTGAATCTGAGAGAGCAATAAGGAAGAGGATAGAGCAAACACAATATTTATTGGACTAAGTTATATTGCTGTATAGAGGACACTTCCTAGCCTCTCCTGCCATATGAGAATAACTCACACCACCTGCTTGGTGATCATCAGAGAGATGTTGTTATTTCTATGGATGTTGTAACATGATGCTTTCAGAGCTGCCATGCGGAGCCCGCTAGTTTCACAGCTGTGGGATCACTATGACACAAACCTTGTAATGAACTGCCACAGTAGTAGGATACAAGCCATCTGACTGCAGTTTTAACTGCTTTTGACAGCCTGATTGATTAGGGAAAATCCCTGCACTGCCTGCAACCATGGCAGTGCAGGGATTTTTTTTAGCATATACAGGGTATGACAATTTAAAAAAAACCCAGACAGACTCAAACCTCGGATGTGGCAGTTATATATGGCATGTGTCTCCACTACATTCATTTAACGTGCATATTTATAGGGGCGTAAACAGGGTTTTATAGCTTTTACAGTAAAATAAAAGGTGTTAATTAAATGACACACACACACACACACACACACACACACACTGAGTTTTCTTATGTTTGAGCACCCAGTTGACTGGTGACATAGCAGCATTCCCTTTACAAGGAAAATATGATATGTGACTAATTTGGTCAACATTGAGATTTTTAACACAGTTACTGATTGACTTTGGAAACATCATTCACTAAACTTTCAAAAAAATTGTGCTTTTAACAGTGGATTTCAAATAAAATGTTCTTTTAACAGTGGATTTCAATTCAACTGAAAAACACATTGTCTTGGCTCAAGCTGAACTAAACACGTGGGTGAGTAACCTGAAAGTGAGTTTGGGCTTTTAGGGAGGGGTGTGCTGGATTTATAACACAAGACAAACTAAGAGCATCATTGTGAAACGGATGCAGCACAATATTTTTTTTTATCTCAATTATCAAGCTGAGATAAAAACTGTTTCCATAATCGTTGGAAGTCAAAATTGTAATTGAAAATAAAATGTAATTAATTGCCCTGCCATAAATGTGGCAGTACATAGGAAGGCCTCCTGCTGTGTCATGTCTCACTGGTAAGTGTCCCACCCTTAATCCCTCTCTGCTGACCCCCTGAGCCACCACTGCTGTGATTGGACCATTCACTTTGAGCCTGCTTCAGCACATTTATGGTCTCCTTTTAAGGAGGAGGGTCAGACAGTCTTTTAGTCTACTCATCTTACACGAATCATCTCTTTCCATAGCTAGGTTATTACTGGTATGGACAGTAATTCTATATGGTCAAATCCTATAACACTCTTGTGCAACTTGTATCATAATTCAGATTAGTACCCCTGAACACTAATTACTGAAGACATACTTTGTAATTACTTACTTACATACTTGAATGGAATTATTGTTATGATTTTTGACATATGAGATGCAGTAGTCGAATGTAACAAAGCACATTTACTAAAATCTTGTACTTCCTAGTACTGCAACTAACGTTTATTTTAATTGTCGATTGATTATTATCGATACGTTGTTTGGTGCAGAAAATGGTAGAAAATTAGATTTAAATTAAATCAATTTAATTGAGAAAACAATCAGGAGACAAAATCATAATGAAAAATATAAAATAAGTTGCAGTCTTATACAAAATAGTTCGAAATGAGCTCCACCTCAACCAACTACAACAACAGAATGCTGCTTAGACATTAATCCATCAGTAATGATAATCTAATGATATAATAGTGTGACAGTCACAGGGGCAATTTTTCTGAGTTTGAGACTACTTTCATTTCTATACCTTAAATACTTTTTCCCGATTATACTTGCATACTTTCACTTGCTGTATTGCAACCAAATGATTACCCCTCGCCACATCCTCCCCTTCCAAGCGTGTATAATGGCTGTGAAACCTGGAAAAAAAAGGCCTTATAGAGACAGCTTTTGGTTTATCTGTTCTGGCCTAGAAACAAGGTGGTTCAACATGGCAGACTCTGTGGAACCGCTCCATCTCTAGATAAAACAGCTCACTCTAAGGTAGCCAAAACACAACAATTCTCATATTCAGTTGACTGTACAGTAATGAAAACACACCTATAAATACTATATTCTATTGCTGCCAATAGATCCTCCTAAATGTTACACACTGTACTTAAAGTTAAGGATCTTCCTCCACTATTGATAAGATGTCTTTTCAAGCTTAGGTCTCTGTTTTAGTCTCAGAGCACTTTACAAGTTATTGTTAATCTGAGCTTTTGTGGTACATTTGGAGCACAGACCATACAGCATACATGTGTGGTTGAATAGGTGCAAACAGATGGTTTCATTCAAATGAGGCAGTGTAGGTGTTGGTATTCAGAAAACTGGGTCACAGTCATAGTACATGTTGCACTGTAAACATACATCTCTTACCTACATTCATCACTTGCGCCTGTTGACAGGGGGTTCTGTCAATAGGCACAAACTAAATACTTAAAAATGACTGTAATTGTGTACTAATGTTGTATAAAGAAAAAAAAAAAAGCTATAGTTAATTGTAATTATAACTGATTCCATCTACACGACTGAGTGCAATGGATACTGTGACTGCCATTAAATAGTGCCAACTTTTCACCTTCAGGGAGGCCACCTGATCGACAGCTTCATAGAGCAAGACTGCAATTGCCCTGATAAATATAACCATGGTCATTTCCAGTTCTGTTTGGCTTCTCTGAATTCATTTCCTTACCTCTTCCTGAGCTGAGTGTCACTAACATCCTGACTGGTCATAATCCTGAGCGCAGCCAAAAACTCCTGTATCGTTAGATGAATGAAGCAGTAGGAGTTGACAGGTGTCCCATCCTCACGTCTGATCTCCATCTGACAGGAAGATATGGACAAACGTGATATTTATTAAGTCACTAACAACAGTCTTCAGCTACGTTAATGTAAAAATTGCAGCAGTATTACATAGTTTTTTAGGTGTGAGGATGTGCAATGAGAGAGGTGAATATATTAAACCAAAGAACCAAAGACCATGAATGTCAATGTTGCCATAGGTCATATTTGCATCTGAATTTTGAAACATGAATTACAACAATAAATCCTTGTTTTAATATCGAAGTGAAGGAGGGAGTCATTTATAGAAAGAAGAATTTGAAGGAGCCAGGCCATATGATAAAGGGCGCAGCATCTGACTTATCTCCATCTGACAATCAGTCTATGAATACTCATCAACAATCAGACAACACAATTTTCCTCCACTCTTATACTGCTGTTCTTAATGTCATCTAAGGCCAGAGATAAAACTCGTAGTGTGCTGTGTCTATTTGCACTGTTGGTTGTGCACATCCCTGTGACATATCTGCGTGGTTAAACAGCAAGTATATCTCCAGCTTAACAGGTATCGGCCTCTCCATTTTCGCAACCACAGTGAGGTGCTCAGATGACGAGCTGCCACCAACAGAACTCAAACATGGCATCACAATTAACTTCACCTTTTACTGCTCTGCTCTTGTTATATAGTAACCACTTGCTCCATGTCCATAGAGAAACTGATTATAGTTGTTAATGCTACAGAATAGTGCAGATATTACAGCTATAGGCATTTTTGGCAGAGGAGGGTCAATGTAACTTAACTATTTTGCCCACAATACAAATGCAATCCAAAGTTGTGGAGATGTAGTAATTAAAGGCAAACAAGAGGTCTAAATTCTTAGTTTGGCACACTGAGCAAACCAAGTTATGGCTCAAAGAAAGCATGCCAAAAGTTGCCCACAGACATGTAGAGCTCATTCACACATACTGGACAACCATGTCTGACCTGTGAGAGGAGTCCCGTCCTGATTGAAAACGTCAAAACATTCTGAGGAATGTCTTCTTCCACGAAGAGGATCTTGCCTTCCTCTAAGCCTTTCCAGGCCAGCTGACTCAGCTCACACAGCTCAGATCGATACTGACTCAGCATATACACAGTACTGCAGCGAGGGACAGAAAACAAATTCATTCATTTGTATTTAATCAATTGGTCCTCATTGGTCATGTGAAACTATATTGAAACGCCTTACAACTCTTTCGAGAGGGTTTCACTTCTCCCTTTGAGTAAAATAGTAAACTGCATTGAACAGCTAGGAGTCCTCTGAATTCAGTACAATCAAACTGTACTGAAAGTAAAACTATATGTTATGAATGTCGTGTCAGTGGTGTGAAAAGGTGTTGTGTTTGGTACTCTTCTCAGCCTTCACCTCTGTGGCGGTGTCTTTGGCATGTCATTGCTTCCTCTTTTGTCAGGGTCACGGCTCAGGAATGCACCAATAACAGTGAGGTAGACCTGTGTAAGGGTGGAGGGTATTTGGGCTTGTGTAGCAAGTAGCTGGGTTCTACCATTTGTTACATCTTCACTCCCTCTTCTTCTTCCTCCTTGATGTACCGTTTGTGCATGATTCCCTCCTTTACTGTCCTCTTCTCCTCTTCCTCCTGCCACCTGTACTCTTTTTTCTTCTTTTTCTCTCACTTTTTCACCTGTGTCTCTCCCTCCCAGTAAATGCTCCAGGCAGATACAGCAGATGTTGCAGAGTGCAGGGAGGGATGACATGGCAAGGAAGTGTCGCGTGGTAAGAAGGAGGTCCGCTGCCTGCACTCCAAGAGATCCACTGGCTGAGTTACCTTTGCAGTTGAGACATAAAATAGTTTTAAAACCACAAAAACGTAAGGCAGACCCACACAGTAGAGTAGTTCTCCCTTATTTTGCCTGTGTAGACTTGTGGGTGGGTTCAGACTGAGGTTGATTGATATCACTCTGGCTCTCCTGTTAGTTTTGTTGCAACTGTTATGATTCTCGTTATTGCATGAAGTTCAGTGACCTTATGTAATACCCAGCAAAGCTCAGCCCAATGATCAGAGCAATGTTTTTGATCACAAGAGTAAGAACTATTTACAGAACATGTTTTATATATATATATATATATATATATATATATATATATATATAAAAGCTGTTTACGAGTACAGATACTGATGCATTTTACTCTGATGGTACTCGTATTTGTAAAAAATATATTATCTGTTCCGTATACTCATGGAAGCTTAATTAGTATCATTGGTAAAACCTGTGTTTACCCCTTGTGGCTTGTCAAAATGGCTGCTGTGAAAAGGTCTATTGGTCTATTGCCAAGTGAATGCAGAGCTAACTCTATGCAGAATAACAAATATCACACTGTAAATATAAAAGGCATGTTTTCACCTTTTACAAAGAAGTTGTGCACATACTCCTTGATCTCATGGCAGTCCCACCCCAGCAGCTGCCCCACTTTATCTGATAAGCCTTCCAAATCAATGACATCTCGAGCACGACAGGTGACCACCACAGTACATCCTGGAAGAAGCTGGCGATTTAACAACGCAGAGATGAGGTCTGCAACAGGCAGAGGCTTTTCTGGGTCCAATAGCTCTCTCTGCTCTTTCTTTTGTCTGGTGAGTTTTCTGTGAAACTCATCATAGCCATCGAGAACCCAACAGATTTGCTCTGGATTGGTAAGGAGGTAATCCACAATGGCTCTCTGCTAGAAACACAATATATATACAATGAAAGAATGACAGAGAAAATGTATTAGTAATGTTCACTGGTGGCTATGATTTGTTTATTACAATTGTTTAAAACATTTAAGTGTGTTTAATAATACCCCGAAATGCCATTTTGATAAATATTTCCAGGAACAACAAAAATACAGCCTTTAACTGGTGGACATATTGAGTCCTCTGACCGTACTACTAATGGACAACCCATATTATTGTAAGCCCGACAACCCATTTCCTCACAATGTATGATTATAACATATGTATATATATATCTATATAAAGAAAACAGCATTTTTTGGTTGTGAATTGAATTTCTGCTGCTTTACTGCTGCTCATTTCACATCAGAAAGGTCCTGATTTATAAAGGTCTGGATTTATAAAGGTACTGATTTATAAAGATACTGATCTACTATTGCTACCAGCATACCTTTTTGGGGTCGCTCCCTGGAGGGAGATATTGTCGGAACAGCAACTCAGACAGGGAGAGAGGGCAGGACAATAAGTTGAGCTGACGAAACTCTAGCAGTACAAACAGGTAGGATGAAGGGATAGGGCCCTGGATGATAGGGGAAGGGAACAGAAATAGAGAGAGTGAAGGAGAGACAAAATGAGAGAATAAACCAAGCCTATAAGGAAAAGGTAACTGGGAACTTTGATAGTTTTACCCATTAAAGTCTTTTAAAGTCTCTTCTAGGAGGAGTATTTCTGCAAATGTTTGTGTCTCCAGAGGAGCTGTGTGAAATCTGCTAAATGTTTCAGTGGCGATTAGGTCCGAAGAAGTCTGAAAATAAACAAAATCTGGGGGTGTGAAGCTAGGAAGAAGAGAACTTACCAGACCTCTATAGCCCGCTCCTCATCTCTCCTTGAGGCAATCACCTTGAGGCAACACCAGCAGCGACTAGCATAACAAACCCGAATCTCCGACTGAACTGTTGGCAGACAGGTTGCCAGACTTTGACAAGGAAGAACAATGTGTGGAATAAAAACGATTAAACTTTCCATTGTGAGTCTGACAATGTTATAAGAGTGTAGTTCTACATTGATGGAGTACTCGTAAGAAAAAAGCATATACGTTCTAATATATAACTTCCATGCTTTGTTATCCTGACCTGATTCAAGAAAACAAATACTGAGTCGATCTCATACTGAGTGCTGATCCAAAATGAATACAGCTTTAGCCACAGCCTTATTTTGAATGTATAAATTCAGATAAGCTTTATTAAAACGTACTTAACTCTACCAGGAACCCTTAAATGTGAGGGTTTTTAAAAGTTTGGACAGTATTTGGACATCCGGTTTTCATCCCCAGCATCAACAAAACAAGAGGCTCTAAAGGCTTTGTTTTCTTATGCTTATCATGAAGACATTTCATCTTTTTCATTCCACACATTCTTCTTTATTGTCAAAACCCAGCGTCTACATTACCCACAAAGCAAACCAGGCCGCAGACAGGTTGGTCGGAGATTAAGGTGTGTTCTGCTGGTAGTATGGGGGTTGAGCCTCTAGCCTCAAGCACAGATGAGGAGCAGCGGTCTGATCTCATGCAATAGCTCTCCCCAAGATCCTGATGTGTAAAACTGGTTTCCCCCCTTTAAGGGAAACTGGCAGCTTCTCTGTATTTTTGTGTTGCTTCACAGTTCAGTTGCTCACAATGCTGTGTGTTAGAAATTGTTTCCAGGTGACGCATGTTGCCTACCTGACTTGTAACGTTCAGTTCACAATGGATTAGAGATGTTTGATCTTTTATTATATGGCCCAAACATAAGAGAATCGTTTTTAGAAAGTTTGGTACCTCTTGTGGAAAACCCCTCTTAGTACTAATAAGAATAATATTAAGAAGAAGAAGAATTTGATCAGCCCCGACCAATCTAGCAGATTGGCACAGAACATCCATGATACTGAATGATGACAATGTAAACTTACTAGTCCACATGCCCACTGCTGTCCTAAACAAGACATCAGCAGAGTTTTTCCTGATCCAGACTGGCCAACAAGAACTGTCACTTTTCCTGCACATCCCTGGAGGAAGGTCTCCAATGTCACTCTGGACTCAAAAGACCCATAATCCACATCCGGCTCTGAGTTCGTTGAGAGAAAATGTTTAGTTAGTGAAGAGCCGGCTTTAATTCTGAATAAATAAAAGTATGGTTGTGACCAAGTTTCACTATAGAGCATGCATTTTTTTCTATATTTTCCACCTTTTAGTGTAATGTTTGGAGTAATTGTACCACATTTAGACATTAGTATCAGTACATCTAGAAAATCCTTCATACTTAAACCATCCACATACATTTTGCAGATTCTAGGTGTACAATAAGAGGACTGAACGCTAACCTGGTGTTCTGCCTCCTCTGTCTGCTGATCCAGGGGTTTGATCCGGTCTGTCCCTGCCTCGGTTCACTGTTCTTAGGCTGACCCACACATTCTCAAGCTGGACCTCTTTCACCAGGGGCTCACTGAGTCGCTCCCACCTCCTCTGCAGTAAACCTGCTACTGCAGCAATGTACTGCTCCCAGTGGTCTGTGGGTAGAAATCATCATAAAACACAAAAAAAACCAAATTATTTGTAGAGGGCACTTTCACTGCAGCAGCACTTGTTCTTCTTGTGGGGGTGTAAAGTTACACTGCACAAGAATAGAGCGGCCCTATTTTTAAGGTGCTGCACCCTACAGGGCCAGATGGTCCTTTATTTTTTATTACATTTATTACATTTTTACTTTAAATGTTTCAACAGACAATTTTTCAACTGACAATTTTCTGTTCATGTGTAATGACACACAAAAAGTTGTTTTAGAGCAGTCAACATTCAAAATCAACATTACAAGAAATTGTGTTATTTTGTATTTACTGTGTGTCTGTAAAATAAAATAACTCATGGAATACAAAATACACCAGATAAAATACTAGATCAGGTGCTGGTTATTGCTGGGAGTAGGTTCTTAGTTATTCAAGTGAGCTTGTTTTGGTTCAGTACTACACATGAGAAGTGGGTTAACACTGGTAATTTAATACTCAGTGTAAGAAACATAGCTAAGATGCCTGGTTTACTCTCAGTATTAACACATCACTGTGGAATGAAAACATCTAATTTCACTTTTGGTTTTCCTGCCTGTGTAAACTCAATGTGCAATTTTATATTTAATGTCTTAATGTTGGTAGCTGGAAGCACTTGTATCATGAGAAATGGATACAGTGTTTTAAGATGTAACCCAGTCATTCCAATGACAGCTGCTCACCCAGCATATACAATAAAGATGTTTTTACCCTTCCTGGTTTCCTCCATGCAACTCATGACACAATGGTTAACATTGAAATGTCAACTAATGCTTTTCTCTTAGTTTTAAAAATATTAAATGTTTAAAACTTTAAAACTTCACAACACAAAAAGTAACAAATTACCTTGTCTGCTTTTTGCCATGATCAGTAGAGAAAATGTTTAAAGATATTATAGATATAAAGATATTTAGTGATAGATTGTATTATATATACCTTTATTTGATAGAACAGGTGAAGCTTGACAGAAAGGGGGTAGAGAAGGGGGGGGCAACGTGCAGCAAAGGGCTGCAGGTTCGAATTGAACTGGGGCTGCTGCAATAAGGACTTGCTGTACCAGGTGAGCTACCATGCTCCCCTTTTGGTTGTAGGAGATTTTTTGTTCCAATTTGTCCTGCAATTGGCAGCAGGACAAATTGGCAGCAAGGCTGACCCTACCACACTGTATCCAGTTCTCTTAATAAATTCATGGATGTTAACCAGTGAATGGTCAGTTTCCAAGTTGGTTTGTGCATGCTAATGCAGCTGCAATGTAACAAAGGACAAGTGTTGTGTGTATAGTCTACCAATCCGTGGCCTTTTGCTGAGCTGCCAATCTGAGGGCGGCGAGGGCGACTTCACATCCGTTACAGTGGGATTGGAATTTTCACAAACATCTACAGTGCAGAAAAACACACAGAGAGTATACAGTACATAAAACACTGGATAGGCTATCAACAGCACTGCTAATGTAGCATATTATTATTGTGCCCTTATTTTTAGTTTCTAAATTAGCTAGACATTTTGGGGATTCCCGAGGTGAAACGAAAGAGAAAAGTCATAAGATTTACAGATTATATGCTGATCGTAGTTGGACAACCTGCTGCCTCTCTGACTTTCATTTTCACTTTTGCACTTTAGTTTGTCAGTGAGGCTATGTCTACTGAGGGGTGCTTTACTATAAAGCAAATAAAGATAATGATATTAATCCCAAGTAAAGAAACACTTTTCACCCAAAGAAAACCAACGGATCACTTGGCTTACATTGTATTTCACATCATTGCTTTGGGTGTGTTCAATATGCAAATACACAGATCAGCACACAGTGAGTGTGGTGGAAAAGAAAACTTAAGAGATGTTAGCCATTTTTGTGCATGGAAAACACCTGCAGACTGAATGTGTATTTATGCATGCCAGTGCAGCCAGACAAATAAAATATACAGTCCTCCTGACACACACACACACACACACACACACACACACACACACGGACAGACATTAAGAGACAAACATTAACTACCTGTGGTTCTCAGAGGCACTGGTGCTGCAGTAGGAGAGTGTATAACATCAGCTAAATAGTCAAACAGAAAAGTCATACTGTTAGCCAGGCCAGGCCAGCACAGCGATAGATTAGACTAGTATGAGCAGGTAAGTATGACTTATTATTATTCATAATATCATTACATACAGAACAGAACAAATACAAATAATCTATGGCTTTAAGGCAAAGGACATGTAAGTATAGATAAATGATAAGAGAAATAGCCGATATATAATGCCGATATCAAAACAAATAAAAGTTCTGTATAATTCTATTCTACTATATGGGAAATTGAGGCAAATGTTTACAGCAGGATGCATTAGAGTTATAGTACAGGGCTCAAAAGCTACTGTTCAACAGCAGCAACACTGACAAGGCTACCCGCAGGTGTGTCTGAAGACATTTTTTGTTTATCGGCCTCATGAGCACAGACATCAGCCAATGCCAATCATCTCCAAATGCTAAGTAATCTGTCTATCTCTAGAAGGCAATGTTAAACGTCTCCCACATTTAAGATCATCTCATTCAACTCAAATGAGCAAGCATGCACAGAAAGAGTATAAATATTCTGCCAAAGAAAATGAAACAGCCCAATTTGAGCTTAATGGGACATTTTTATATTGATTGGGCTCTTTTTTATTTTTTTATTCTAGAATATAGATTCTATGTAAATGCAGCACTGGTGAATAATTACTTAAGGCAGAAAACTGCTGCAGCACTGTTCACTGTGAAGTTGGAAAACAACAGAATGCTCCCCATGTGCTAACCCATACTTCTTCACACTTTACAGCACATAACCATGACATAATATTTAACACAACTCCTGCGTTGTATAGACATATTAAGCTATGTTTTCTTCTAAACCTTGAGATATGTGCATGAGACTCATACATGATGTATCTGTATGAAACTAAACACTAACTTTAATGACTTCTTTATATGACCATTCTTGTTGAGCGGTTACCTGACCAGTGAGTAAGTTTTGGACTGTAGGTGATGGCGGTATGAACGAAGGCTAGAATACCTTGTCAACATGTTTAACATAATTTTATACTCACTGTTTGCATATCCAGCCAGGGACATGAGCTTCGACTCTAGGTGCATGGGGATGTTCTCACACAACATGCACATGCTCTGAAGGAAGTTGCGGCAATCTGCAGCGCTGGCCAGCCTGAAGTACTCCAACATGGCTTTGATGTGTTCTGTTCTGTTTGTGTTGATGTCCCACCTGGCGCCACCGGGCATCATTTGGTACAAGCTCATGATGACTGCAGGGGACTGACCGCTAAGGATGGTGAGCAGTTCTGAGGATTCCTGAGCCAAGACGGAGTTCACATTGTCACCATCAGGGTCAAGCTCATCATCCATGGTCAGACTCCATCAGCTGGTACACAAAGAAGCAAATATGAACGCAAGCACACGTGTATAGATCCACACACATTCTCACACCTCAAAGTCAGCTTTAAGTGAGGAAGAAATTGCAACTAAAATTCAAACCAATTGGGAGACAGCTCCGATTCTTATTTTTCACATACTAATACCTAGGAGCCTGATGACCAATAACATCCCCATCAGCACACACACAGCCACGGCTTGCAAAGTGGATAGACAGATAGATAGATAGATAGATAGACCATTTCATATGCAGGAGCTACACACTGTGCTCCTCTTTTATTCATTCAAAGTTACTCATTTCTTACTCATTAATAGCCAACATTTTGCCTCCTTCCACCAGTAAATAGACGGATGTGCTTTCGTTTTATATCTTGCTCAATTAATGACTATTGACTGTCATTATTGATGAATTAAAGTCTGATTATTGGCATTGTATCGATATTCGTGACAATTCTATTGCGTCCTACGTCAGTCAAGGGGCGCGTGCGTTTACGCAGCACTATTTAATGCGTGTTTTTTAATGTAGTGAGCACGTGCGTATGGTTTATACTTCATTAATTTAGTTTAGGCCGTTAAGCTCCTATTGTCTTCAGTGTAGATATATTGTGACAGGAAAACCCCGCAAGTGCGGGGTGTGTGCTTTGTCTCCTCATTTCATTAAACCTGCTCTGAAAATAACTAGCGCCGAGGTCATTTCAGGTAGCGAGCGTCGCTATGTGCTGGGTCTTTAGTGTGCAGCCAAACTTTAAACGGTAATGTTCCTTATTCGTTTAACATTATATTGAGAATTAATATAAGCACTCACCAACTACTGTTGTCGTAGACTGCATCTCTCTGCAGCCAGGGTGTCTTCTTTCAAAACGAAACCATGAGCAAGGAATAAACTTTTGGTTTCGTTTTTGCGTAATTGCTGCCTTACAGTCGCTGGAGATGGACAGATGCGCTGGATACGTAGGGTGGGGTGGGGTTGGGGGGCTGTGGCTCCTACCCCCTGAAAAAAGAGTTTGCAAATGTTTGTCTGGCTCGTAATACAGTGGCCCGGACAATTGAGACTAGTGATGTGTCGGTCGCGAACGAGCCGGTTCAAAGAGCCGACTCTTTTAAGTGAACGATCTGAGAGCCGTTTTTTTAAATAAGTGTATGAAGTAATACAAGGCAGAATGATCTGATGATCTTCATGCTATTGGTGCTCCATGCATGCAGTTGGTTTTATTTGCCCAGATGTCAGTGGTGGACATTAACAATGCACATTTACTTGAGTCCTGTATTTCATATACTTACTTTCAGTACTTTACTTGTTTTGTTAGGGGTGTGTGCTTAAATAAAAACTGAAAATGTCAATAGCTGTCGTTTTTTTTAATTTTATTTCTATGATTAAGTTTTTATAGGTGTTTATTTCTGCTTTGTGTAGCAGAGTGGTTTTACAAGCAAGTTAGTGCATTCACTGGGTGGTTTCAGAGAGTTACAAGGGTCTCTAAATGGAATGAAAACAACTATCTACAGCAATTTATTGATGTATTATGTAAATACTTCAGTACAAAGGATGTGTTAAGTGTTGTAATTTGATGGCGCCCTTACTCCCTGTATTACGGTAGACTGATATGCTGTACTGCTGTATTGTATAAGGTTTACGGTACGTACAAGACATAACGTCACCACGCTCCCAGTGAGCGCCAGTTGTTGTTCTGTGTGAGCTATGCTGATGAGATGACAACACATTAGTCCGCACAAATAATTATGCCAAGAGGCTAAAGCTGATTCGAGTATGTTCTGCTTATCCTCCATACACAGTAGATGACTGCGCACTGCAGTAAAAACCCTTAACAGGATGTATTGAATAATTTAGGTGATATATGTGTACACATACAATACAAAATAGTGCAAAATTTGGCTGAATTATAAAAGGTATAAGTGGTAAAATAAAGTGCCATTTGGGAGATGAAAGAGCTGGCTCTTCTTGGTGAGCTGAGCCAAATGATCTGGCTCACTAAAAAGAACCTGGAATTCCCATCACTGCTTCAGACATTAAGAGATAGGAGTGATACACAGATACATCTGACACTGCCCAGGCACTCATTTCTTTGGGAGGAGTTGATGATAACATGAACATTACAGAAGAGCTGCTTGACCTCGACAGTCTCAAAGGCCAGACAAGAGCAGTGGCTTTATTTGACAATGTCCTATAGAAGCCCAATTCCACCAGTAAAAAAATAAAATAAAATGAATGAAATGAAAACATATCTTTGATTAAAAAAAAAAAGTTATGTCATGATTGTGAAATAAAAATTATTTAAGAAATTATGACTTTTATTATCTTTGACCCAAGTACTGGAAATCAGCAGATTGAACGATGGTGGCTGATTTTGTCCAGTTTTGGATAGACCTACTGAAATGAGATAGCTACTTCTCAGACAGCTTCTTGGACAACTCCTTGATCCAGTTTTGCTTTCTTCAAACAATCCAGGTAACTTACACATTATAATATAAAGGATTGCTCAGCAATATTTTTAAGAGGCACAAATGACCATGTGTATGTGCAGAGAATAAATAATACATAAATGATAATCACAAGTGTCCAATATTTTTATACAAGCTAACTTAATATTAGTCCACCAATTCCACAACTCAAGATCACCTCATGGACGTCCCTCCATGTTGCATGCAGTCCCTCATCTGTATGGAGGCAGAGATTGTTTGCACCATGTGGACCTGGTGAAGGTTCAAGTCTGCCTTGAAGAATGTGTGTTCAAGGACTTCCCATGTGACCTAATGTCAGAGCATAATCCGACATTAACAAATGATATGATAAATTATATACGTATATTGAACTCAAACAACTGATAAACAATTAACTAGCTCTATCATTAATGTTCCTTGGCCTGTGTCACATGTTATATTTCAGAAATGCTTTTTTGTTGTTGTTGAAACTCATATACTGATTGCAGTTTACAAAATTATGTTTTAACCTGTGATGAATGCAAATTCTATATTGTAACTATTT
This sequence comes from Dicentrarchus labrax, assembly GCF_905237075.1. Taxonomy (NCBI): domain Eukaryota; kingdom Metazoa; phylum Chordata; class Actinopteri; family Moronidae; genus Dicentrarchus; species Dicentrarchus labrax. Next base: position 32,272,041 of record NW_026136720.1, read on the forward strand.
AAACATATAAAAGATGTATCAAATATTTTCAATTCTTTAATAGTAACCCATTGATGGGCTTATAGAACACTGTAACGGTTTTTCATAATTGTAACAGTATTATACTGCAATAAGTGCATTAATATACTGTAATGATTAAATGCAGTACATTACTGCTAACCGCAAAGCATTGTGGGAAAATAACGGCTATTTTTTACAGTAGTTATGTACTGTTTATCAATTTACAGTAATACATTTGCGCGGGGGAAACGGCCAATAGGAATGAGGTGTTTTGTTTTAAAAAGTGTAACATCAATGTAACGACTTGGATGGACGGTTGAGATGTCATCGACGAGGGAAAAGACAAAACTAATGAGAAGAAGAAGAACAACGAGAGAGTGGTGGAAGGTGCCAACAGTTTGTCGAAGGAGATAAAATACTTCAGTAGTCTGTATCAGTCTGTATTCAATTCAAGTTGGACCCACAGGGCAACCACAAGGTGAACCATTTGTGGACGCTTGTTTGCAATGTGAACATATGCTAAATATAACGTTAAATCTGAACTGAATTTTGTGCTTTAACGTTAGCCAACTCAATTATCTAGTATCACTAGCTTCTAGTTAGCTAGCGGTAGCTAGTGCTCATATTACATTCTTAAATATTGTCACTTTTATACAGTATAACATTAGGTATGCTATTTGCATAATATTACTCAAATATGTAATTGCATTTGGTCGTTTCAACCCTTGGTAACAGTTCATAAAGTTGCTCAGCCGATATCCTTTGAGAAGTTAGCTAGCGATAGCTAGCTTAACAGCTAGCAGTAACATTAGAAGGTGGAACCGTCCACGTCCAATTTAACTACTTGGTTTTTGTTTTTGATACGGTAATATTGGAATAGGTTCTTGCATTTTTATTTCTCAGTATTATTTTGTGGTTTCATCCCCATGTATGAGGCTCAAGTGAATGTAAACTGGTTGATAGTAGCCATTCTGTTACTACTGCAGGTGCCTCTTGGTGGGCTGTTGCAGGATTTAGTGTAACGTTAGTGACGCTTGTGAGCATTTTCTGCCGCAATGGTTGTGCCATTTGTTTGCAAAACGTGTAATATCAATGTAATGACGCTTCCAAGATTTAATCAGCGTGTAAAAACGCATGGTAATCTCACAAATTTTAGGTTTGGTTGTGGTTTGAAGAAAACACCCGCAGTGTTTAGAAAACCCTGTTCAAATAGGCCCACCTGGTAATGATGCCTCACAGATGACTAGGGACAACTGTGAGGAGAATTGTAATGAAATTGAATATTTCTGTCACTGATATTAATAACATAATTGGAAATCTAAACAAAACTAATCTATTAAGATTATATGATGAGGGCGTTTTCCGGTCGATGGTACACACAAAACTTATTTCAAAAATAATTTTAATTATTTAGGAACAAATTCAAAAGAAAACGACTGTTTTAGTCAGTATGTGCCAATTGCAGAAACAATAAAAGCGCTATGAGTCAGGAGTCTATGAAACTACAATACGCTGAAGCAAAGACAGCAAAATCACATGATCCACATTTGCTGGAGGATGTAAGGGATGGCAGGTATTTTAGGTTAGGCCATTTTTCAACCCAGTGCGTCTTCGGTATCCATGATCCTATACCAGGACTCATTCGAAGTGGTAAATCCCCTGGGCTCAGGGAGAAAAAAGCATAAGCAACTTGCTGTTTACATGTCACTGTCAGAGATGTCTCCTCATAATAGGTCCTCAATAGAGCCCATACAGCTTGTTATGCTTTGTAAGGAGGAGGATTTGGCGTTTTTCGGCCAAGAGAAAGTGTTTGGTCCTCTTGTAAGAGATTTGAGGGATCTTGAAGAGGCAGGGCTCACACTGGACAGTGGTGAAATTATACAAGGGGCAGTGCTTGCAATAACGGGAGACAACCTTGGGTCACACATGATTGGAGGCTTCACAGAAAACTTCAGTAGAAGTACATATTTCTGTCACTACTGTCGTATTGACAGAGACACTTTTCAAAAATTTTCCAACAGAATTAGGCCTACCACGGACAAAGCAAAGTTATAAGAACTCAGTTCATGAACTTTCCACCAATCCTCAATTAGCTAATGCCTATGGCATAAAATTTGACTCTGTGTTTAATAGCCTTAAACACTTTCATGTATTTGTGCCTGCTGCTGCGAGACAAAGTTAATATGGTAACTGCCCCTAAAATCCATGCAAACCAGGTAGCATATTTAAAAGTTCTCATTGAGTAGTATATTATGTCTAGAGCTACACTGTTTCCAGCTGTAACTCTGAAGCCAAAGCACCATTTCTTAATGCATTACCCTGAGCTCATTCTGCATTTTGGCCCATTAATTCGCTTGTGGACTTTGTGTTTTGAAAGTAAACATACATACTTCAAACAGTGTACAAGGAAGCTGCATAACTTCAAGAACTTAAACAGTACTCTGGCAGAGAGGCACCAGCTTCTACAAGCTTATCTTCAGGCTGGTTGTCTCTTTTCACCTACTTTACAAATGCAGCAAGCAGATGAGTTCGATAGGTATTTATATAACCATGGTATCCAGGAAGCTGTTATGTTGAGAAGCATCCATGAGACCACATTAGTGACATCCGCTGTTACCTACAAGGGCACCAAGTACCAGAAAAATATGGTTGTGGCTATGGAAGACAGTGATATGGGCTATACCTTTGGGAAAATTGCTCTGATACTGACTGACTCATCTAATGTCTATTTTGTCCTAGAGAAACACCAGTCAGTACCCTTAGTTGACCTTGGTGTACAATGTCTCCTTGAGTCTGATTCTTATGTGTGTGTTAGTGTGGAGGACCTGGCAGATTACATCCACTGTCTTTGTACCGACAATTTGATGTTAATCTTGTGCCTTTGCATCACTCTGTCTGTCTCAGGTAAATGGCGTCTGTGGAGGAGGAGCTCAGGAAGGCACTACCTTCACTTTCAGAGAGCGACTTCAACAACTTGTTGACACATTTAGCAGCTCGTGGTTTTAAAGCATATTCTGACCTTCAGTTTCTTTCCATTGAGGATATCGATGGTGTCATCCCTCCTGTTGCTGTAAGGAGGCTAATGTACTCAAAACCACAGATAAGAATCCACAAATCTGATACCCATCGGGTCAAAATCATTCAGCCAATTTCATCAGTAGTTACACATTATATTGGTGAAGAAGTTTAGTTAGTGGTGTAAGAAAACAGAAGTTTGCGTCTGGCAGTTCTGTTGGTAGCGAGTGTATATTTGTATATAGTTTGTTTGCAATGGGTTAGGCCCTGACATACACATATTAAGTCTACAATATTCAATAAAAAGTAGATATCAGAGCAGTACTAATTTCTAAGGTCTAATGACCAGTCAAACTCAGTACACCTTTGATCAATGTAATCTTGCTTTTGGGGGTGTTACTTGCGCTAACTAACTAAGATGTTTTAATTTTTCTTTCAGGCCAGTTGTTTGAGACAGACGACACCTTGCCCTCTTGCCAGATCTGCACCTCAGCAGGCTCTTTGCCTCAAAGCCCTTCACCTCCAAGCCCACAAATGCATGTCCAAAGGTCTGACTGGGTGTCCTCCTTTGAAATCCCATGGCAGAAAATGCCAGCAAATTTGCGGCAATGTGTTGCTCAAGGCGTGAGACCGAGGAAACAAGAACATCTGAGTATGGTCAGAATTATTGTATAGGCGATACAACAGAAAAGCTTGAACCCTTCAAGGAACCAGTGTTCTGAAATAGCCAGACAAGTAATTGAAAAACACCCAAAGAGCTTTGCAGACGTCACAGCTGAAGGGGAGCTAATTGGCTGTGGCTATGGGTCACTTTTAAATCAAATTAAAACTTGGATTGATCATGTAAATCATGACAACACATTAGTTCGTGTTAGGAGGCCAAAACAACATGCTACATGCAAGACTGCATCCAGCAATGAGAGCCCCACTCCATCCAAATGTTCCAAAATTGATAGCTATGGATGTGTTAATTGGCACCCTATTGACCTCCCTCAAGGAGAAACCCCAGACTCAGTTGAAGGGAAAAGAAAGGAAATGGTGGAGCTTTTTTGCAGTAGAGGGACCGAGAGCTGCTGAGCGTGCCTGGGTGGAAGAGTACATGCTGAAAACATATGCCTCTCAGCGCTACACTATTAATGCCAACCCTCCACCTAGCATGGATGAACTTCAAGAAAAGTGGCCATTTCTCTTCCTTAAGCGATTTCTCTGTAATCATTTTGCAACATTGACTGGGGATGATATTGATGCAAGAAAATTCTTCATTTCTTCCAGAGTCAGCTTTCAAGGTGGAACAAAGAAGTCCGAAACGTCTTGCAGGACATAGAAAAGGCTGGCTGTGACAAAGTCAACCATGGTGTGGCATGCACTCTCACCACAATGGCATTCTTCAATTCAATTCAATTTTCAATTCAATTTTATTTGTATAGCGCCAATTCATAACAGAAGTTATCTCAGGACACTTTTCAAATAGAGCAGGTCTAGACCGAACTCTTTAAAACATTAATTACAGAGACCCAACAGTACCACCATGAGCAAGACCTTGGCAACAAGGGCAAGGAAAAACTGCCTGTTACAAGGCAGAAACCTAGGACACATCCTCCGGCTCTAGGTGGGTGGTCGTCTGTCTCGACCAGTTGGGGTGAGAGAGAGAGAGAGAGAGAGGCAGAGAGAGAGAGAGAGAGAGAGAGAGACAGACAGGTGCACAGCAACAACAGTATTGGCAATGGCAATCTAGCAGGACCATGGCAGGAGGCTCCACCAGGATCGACAAGAATCTGCGAGACGAGAAAGCACAAGAACTCCGGGGAAGAAGTGAAGTTAGTAACATGCATTAATGGGACATGAATGAGTGCAGAAAGAGAGAGGAAGGGAGGAGCTCAGTGCACCATGGGAAAACCCCCGATAGTCTAGGCCTATAGCAGCATAACTAAGGGATGGTTCAGGACTCACCTGATCCAGCCCTAACTATAAGCTTTATCAAAGAGGAATGTCTTAAGCCTACTCTTGAATGTGGTGAGGGTGTCTGCCTCCCGAACCACAACTGGAAGCTGGTTCCACAGGAGAGGAGCTTGGTAACTGAAGGCTCTGGCTCCTGTTCTACTTTTAGAGACTATAGGAACCACAAGTAGCCCAGCATTCAGAGAACGTAGTGTTCTAGAGGGGTAATAGGGTACTATGAGCTCTTTAAGATATGAAGGGGCCTGACCATGAAGAGCTTTATAGGTGAGGAGGAGGATTTTAAATTCTATTCTACATTTTACAGGGAGCCAATGCAGAGAAGCTAGTACAGAAGAAGATGTTGATGCTCTGTTCCTTCTGGCAGATGTAAGCTTTCATGCTTTTGCATTTTTTTTATAAATATATCTCATGTGTTTTTATGCATGTGTTTTAAAAAAGAGGATCCCATAGGAAATAGGCTACTGTAAAAATGACTTTGTACTAAAATTTGCTCTTTTTTTGTTTGTTACTCTTAGGTGACCGCAACTGCAGCAGACATAAATAGCAGTCCCCATGCTCCTAGCACCCCGAGGCTGATTGCTCTTGGTAATAGGCTTCTAGAATGGTTGAATGTCTTCTGGTAAAAAAACAATAACAGCACCTGAATAGAGGTAGTTAAATAGTTGTTGTAAATGTATCAAATACAACACAGACAGGTTCCTCCATTTTTCTCTCATAGCTCAAATGACCTTAAACATTAGGAACAAAAACAAAAAACAGTATGTTAAAATCACTCATTTACACTGAAGTCTAGCAATATAAGCCATTAGTTTTACACTACTTCTTGAACTGAGGTATTCACAGGAAGTTCTCTGCATTGAAACATAGCACTTGAAAACAATGTTCAACAAAACAGAAGTGGCAAAAGTCAGCAGAAAAATGTGGACAGCATGTTAAAGCTGTGACAGTTACATAAGGCAACTGTAGTATTTCCTTCATAAGCCAAAACATCTGGAAAACCTACAAAGTCTCTTAAACAACGTCCACACATTACTTTTTAAGACTTTGTTCATTTCATGTTGAAAAAATGGTTAGTTGTCATAATTGACTGGTAACTCCAAGTAACAGCCACATGTATGAGCAACAGGTTTTCTCTGAAATCCCTAAAGTTGTGTGAAGTTGACAGTGATGCTGTTTCCTGTGTGATCCAGTGCAAACTCTGAGGAATGAGGACAGATGCTGGGTGTCTGACTCTCTAAGGTATGCACTTACATACTTGACAATTTGTTTCTCATGGGTACTGGGGTAATAGATTTTTCACTATCTTACCCGATGTTGGTTGTAGCTCTTCATAGACAGCTGCAACCCCTCTGATCTAACAGGTGTGAGTGTGTGGCTCCACGGCTCAATCACAAAGGCAGGCTTTTTGCCAGCAAAATGTGATTATTCTGCCTACACTTTTCCATTCTTCTTTTTACCAAAATCATGATGTAGGTATGGCACTTTGAAGTCATTTCCCATAGTGCACGGGTCATAAAAGTTATCACAGTACATCTCTCAAAAAAACCTCCACCATCCGCAATCTTTTCAAGCTTTCCATTGGGAAGAATAACTTTAAAGAAAAGGTCATCCTCCAGGATACTTTCCTCTGAAAACAGAGAGGCAAGGTATCATCAAGACTGGAGTACTCCATCCCAGCATTATTTTTGTTAATTTATTTTTCTCTCTCGCTCTCATGGGTTGACCAGCAATAAAGCCCTGTATTTTAATCAAGACCTCTTGCCTCATGACGGTCACTGGAGGAGCTATATGTGTTGTTGCTAATTTGACAGTGTCGATGTCTAATTGTGCAGCTAACATAACTAACTTACTTCACTTTATACCTTTTTGTCCTAATAATGTTGCAACATGATTCCGCGATCAGGTTAATATTGTAGTGATGGAAGTTTCTGTAAGTGTCTATAAGTGCCACGGATGGGTTTACATTAGAGTCAATAGAAACCCCAGTGCGTCCCATACAGCCGCTGATGGGTACCATATGCAGCTGTATGGGACAAAGGAAAGAGACAAAGCGTCAGTCTTCGACGAGTTGGGAATGAGGTATGCTTGTTTCTGTGAAGCAACAAATTGTAGCACTGTGCCCAAGACAAATTTCCCCTCGGGGACAATAAAGTTATTTCTGTTCTATTCTATTATGATTTGTATTACAGTTTTTCTTAATTGTTTACACACATTTTCTGAAAGCATGCCTCATACTCTCAGAACTCTACACACAAATCAAAAAACACACACACAATGGGCAAAACCCCTCAATTCTCCTGCAAAATGAAACTTTACATTCAAAACAATGTTATTTCTTCTCAAAATGGTATTTTGTTTTCAAATGACACACACAAACCATCATATGAATAGACATTTATAAGAACCAGTTGAACACTGATGTGCTCAATTTTAAACACTATGATGAATGGAAAACACTTCTTCTCCATTCATCATAATGACTTAGGCCTTTTTTTGTTCAGTGTTACACTTACTACAGACAGTACATACATAAGTGTGTTGTAAAATATTTGAGAATATTGTTTTTATACTCAGAACACACAAATACACGGTAACAAATATATTTTATTTTTCCCACAAAAACAATGTTCACAGTGTACATCCCAACCAACACAAAGTTGCAAATACAGTGGTCTACATACAAAACAACAGAAGAATTTACTGTATACAGTTACAGTAAAAAAATTAAATAAAATATATGCTGCATCCTCTTCTGTTTCGGTCTGCCCACCGCACCTCATTCTGCCCACCGCACCTCATTCACATCACAAGCAATGTTTTCCCTGGCCAAGCAGCGGGGGAAATATCGCCTAGCATGGCAAATCCAGCCATGAAAAGCATCAACTGCTATATCTCCACATGCGTCTTCCATAGTTTGGAGAAGGGGTATACGCGTTTGTGGATTTCAGTCATACACTTTCCATCTCAAGGCAGAAAAAAAAATCCTCAATAGGATTGAGGAATGGAGAATATGGAGGGAGATAAACAACAAAAAATCGTGGGTGGGCAGTGAACCAGTTACGAACCATAGCAGCCCGGTGGAAACTTACGTTGTCCCAAATGACAACGTACCTGAGCTGCTCTGGGCCGTCTATCTGATCTAGTGGAATGAGTGTGTTGTGTAGGTGTCCAGGAATGTGATCAGATGGATGTCACCGTGGTGGGTAATCGCTGCACACATTGTGATGTTCCCTCGGTGGTGGCCAGGGACTTCAACAATGGCATGCTGGCTGATGATATTCCTTCCCCTCCTTCGTGTTTTTGTGAGGTTGAATCCAACCTCATCAATGAAGATGAACTGGTGCTCCACTGCAGCCACCTCTAGTTGAAGGACTCTCTGAAACACATATGACAATATCAGAAATAGACATGGAGTGGTCAGTATTGGGAAGCACAATCATTATGATTTATACAGTGTTGAGAGTATGCATCAATTGTGGGATTGTATAGGACTCACTTGCATATAGTTATATCGCAATTCTTTGACTCTTTCTGAATTGCATTCAAATGACACCCTGTAGACCTGCTTCATCCTCAGATTATTTCGACATGGTCCAGTGTTGATAAGCTTACCCTATCAATATTTTGAAATATCTCATTGTTTTCTATTATTTTTCTTTGTATTTGCCGTAATGTTATGGCGTTATTTTCTAGGACCATGTTCATGATTTCAGTTTCCTGTTCAGGAGACAGAAGAAAAAGAAAGAGAAACAGAAGGGCTCACCTGTTGCCCTTTTATGCTAAAGCTCTGATTGCTAATTGTAAAACTGTGTGACAGGTGTTTGCCCATGTGATGAGTCAGTGTGCACAGTAGGGCAATTAACTTTAGAATTTTGAATGACAGTGTGTTCCTTGTGAAAACAAGATATTTTCTTCATGAAAATTGTGCCAAATGCAGAGAATTGTATGTAGTGTTTTGAAAAAAGTGTGTTTTAGAACTGCAGTTTGAGTGTAAAGCAGGAATTGTGCTTGTAGTTTAGCAGAATTGGTTCAGGGGGTTGGTGCATGACTTACATGTTGTGGTCACTGTGTCTCAAGTACCAGTATTTGTGTGTAAACAATTGAGAAATAGTAATGATCAATAATATTTGACAGACAAAAGATAATGATTTTTATTTATTCATTTTTACATTTATTCAGAACAGTGTTGCCAACACAATGAGAATGGGGAGAAGGTGTATTAAATGTACAATAACTACTCCAAAGACCACTCAGTAACTGGTCAAGACAACAGGCAGATGACAAGGACCACAAGACAGACCAGTGTCTTTAGCGCCCCTAGTGGTAGTGACCACTGGTCCGTGCCAGAGACCATGGTCCCGGGACAGACCACGGAATCGGCTACAACCCCTGCTCTCCTCTTCTTGCCCGCTACTTCTTCTCTGTACCTGCACCGCTCCGCAGCCCGACCGTCGTCCAGCACGACACACACACAGAGTGAGAATCTGTTTAGTTGTAGTGTTGTGAATCAACTAACTAAGTTGCTCCAAAGCTGTGTCTCATACTTCTTTCCTTTTACCTAGAGGCTGGCTTGACCGCAGTCTACTAGCCTACTGTTTCTTCTAAACAGCACCGTCCTGTAAATGACAACATCCAGTCTCATCGTTTCTGTTTTCTAGTGATTTTATTTTTTGTTATATGAAATAGAAAATGAAAATCAAATAATTTTTTTTAATTTCGCTCATCCCTTTTTGACCATGTATGTATGTATGTATGTATGTATGTATGTATGTATGTATGTATGTATGTATGTATTACTTATGTAGGCAATGGTCCTCTGCTTTTATTTATTTATTTTTTTTATTTCAAACCCACAATGGAAAATACAGCTTCTCTTGTGCAAGGAATTTGTGATTAAAACAATTATTGCGTTTCTAAGGCCAATAATATTAATAATAATAATAATAATAAAGATATTTAAAATGACACGCCTCTGTATGCCTTTTGATAATATCCTTAGAATCTGTAAATGGTCTTTATAACATTTTTGTGACATGACAAACTCACCTCAACTCTCCTGCCTACAATATATTTGTGTATGATTGTCAGTGCCAAGGGAAAGAGAGAAAGATGGAGATGGAGAAGGAGAAAGGGAAAGGGAGAGCATGCAGGAAGAACCAGGTGAGAAAACAACAACAATAAATTGACATATAGTGAATAGTGGCAAGCAAAACAGTAATAACTCATATTCCTGTACTAACTTCTTGGCATTAAGTAGCCTATATTACATTTACTTTTTGTAACATTATTTTACACCACATTTTTTCATAAGGGATGAGAGGGAATCGACTGGTGAAAGAAATGAAGAGACAGAGGGAGTGCAACATAGAGACCACCAAGCCAAAGCAGCAGTTTTCAGATGGCTGGAATACTCAGCTAGACAAAATTATGCTTTCTGCTTTCCTTGTAGGGTATTTGGCAAAAATGTCAGAAAGGATGCACTTGTTAATGATGGAGTTAATAACTGGCAAAAGTTACTTAGCAAGTTTCAAAAACATGAAACAACACAGTCACATAAGGACTGTGGTTTGTTGGAACAGCTACAAAGCAAGCCTGTCAAAAGGGTTAAAAAAAATTTTGGAGTTAGTTGAACTAATGTTAAAATGATAAAGTTATTTTTCAATAGACATATTTTTTGTTTTTGTGTGAAAAAAGGGTGGTTGGTGGTAGTGGGGCTCATTGGGTGCTCAGCACCCCTAAAGCTCTGACCCTAGCATCGCCCCTGGCTAAACATAAAGCCTGTAAGGGCAAAATGCAGTGGTGAGCCAGCTATATGCACACATAAAAGCCTTCCAAAGCAAGCTCAATATTTGTAAGACACTTGTCACACTCAGAGCCCAGTACGTCACATTTCCCTGCCCTGCACAGGGTCGTGGTCAGATTTCCAGAGGACCCTATTGGTGCGTAAACAAGGAGGTATGCAGCAGCTATCACATATCTCTTTGCAGAGTGTAACAGGCGCTTTCAGGGTTTTGCTACTCTCAAAAAGGACATGTAGCTTTTCTCCTCTCCCTGCCCCACGGACCCTGATGAAGCCCCACACCAGCTGCAGATGAAGCTCACTCAGCTGCAGTGTGATGAGGTCGAGAGGTCGACACCAACAGCTCTCACTTGTGAACTTTCACCGGCAGTTGGATAAAGACAGGTTCCATTCCTGGGAATGGCGTTTGCAAAGAAAATGGAGAGCTTCTTCGGCTGCGCACATTTGTGTGAGCAGACATTTTCTGTAATGAACCTGAAAGAGAACTGGTTGAGGTCCAGACTAACAGATCCCCACCTACGCATCTCAACCACTGCTCTCAAACCAGACCTGGACTGTGTACTGCAATCCAGATCTCAGTATCACCCCTCACATTATGGTCAATTCCATGTCTCATAGTCGTCTGACTAAACTACAGTTTCTGAGTGAGTAAAAGTATATTTCATAGCTTGGCTGAATTGTTAGACATGTTCACACCTCCCTGGTGTATTTCTTGGTCATCTGAAATTCATAAAATGCAGTTTCTGAGTGACATATATTATATAATATATGATATAATATATTTCTCAACTTTGTGGAACCTTTTTGGAATTTTTTTTTGCTTGCTTGTTCATGGCGTTATCTGACTCTTATGTGGTATGAAAAAAAGGCTGAATTGTTTAGTGTTAAAGACCTGTGTTTTCTTGGTCATCTGAAATTCATAAACTTATACTTAAATAGACTATATTTAACCTGTATATTTCTCAGCTTTGTGGAACTTTTGTGGAATTTTGAATTGTTTGTTCCTTGTGTTATATGACTCTGATGTGATATGAAAGAAAGGCTGAATTGTTTTGCGCAGACCTGTTTACAGCTCAGTGGCTTACAATAGGTAACACTGCTATGTGAAAAAAATAACAATTGTTTTGGCACAGATGGTTAATATGCAGTGCATTTGTACGGAAGCGTATTGCATTCACTTGAAAATGTATTTTTTGGTTTGTTTTTCTGAGTAATTATTTTTGTTTTTTGGAGTAGTTTTTTGTCTGTTTTCTGAGTAATTTCTTTTTATGGTTAGTTTTTCAGAGTAATTTTTTCTGATTTTCTGAATATTTTTTTTTCTGTTTTTCTGTTTTTTTTTTTTAGTTTAGAGAGCATTTGTACGGAGCCCCTAAAGGGACATGAAAAAAAAAAAAAATTAAATGCTTCTAGTGCACACTAGATACTGATAGGGTGTTGTGGCAATCAACACATGGCTCATTTGAATATTAAAATGAGCCATGTGTTGATAGGTCACTACACGAAAATGTAACCAATGAAATGACTTATTTTGACACACATTTTAAGCCAATAAGTATTAAACTAACAAGGTAATCTGCCAAAAGGCGGACCGTTTTTGTTATTTTCTCAAAAGGAGGACAAATGAGTGTCCGGCTGCAGGACAGGGCATTTAAATGCGGACTGTAACAAAAAAGGTTACAGATTAATTTACATTTATTTTTTAGTTACAGACAAATTAGTTTAATACTCATTTGAATATTAAAATTAGCCATGTGTTGATTCGCCACAACACTCTTGTGCACACTAGATACTATCTAGTGGGAAAAAATGACTCCGTAAAACAGGAAAATAATTACTCAGAAAAACAGGGGAACAAATTAGTCCGAAGAACAGGAAAAAAAATGAGTCAGACAACTGGATTTTTTATTTTTTTTTAAGCGAATGCAATATGCTTCCATACATTTGTTATTGCAATATAAATAAAATTGCTATAATGCAGTGCATGTGACTTTATTATGGTGCTCAGTATTTTCCCATTATCAAATCTGGCCCCCTTTGAAAATAGTTTGGACACCCCTGGTCTAGTTATTATTTTTATTTTACATAAAGCAGCTTTTTTGTTGATTCTGGTGACCCCTGTGGACAAAAGTGGTAATGTTTCCAAATCAAACAGTGGTAGGCATTAAGAATCTTCTTACTGATGGTCTTGTGTGCTACTGTAGGTCATATAGAGGCATCAGTATGAAACTGAGATGGTTGTACAACTATTTAAAAAACTCCTGGTAGTACGTTTAACCCAAATGTTCTTTTTTAGTTAGTCTAGTTTTAGTTTAACTTTATTGACTTGTGTTACTGAGTTTCTTTCTGAATAAATATCAGGTTTAATTTAATGTTAAGTATTAAATTAATTAATTACAACTAGGAGCAAAAAGTCAATTCTTACTACAGAACGGGCAAATCTCTCAGAGAGCGCAAGGAGGCACATGTTCAAGCACTGACTGGAAGTCTGCCATGTGCCTTGTTTTACTGAAGCATTTCTACTGAATGCACTGCAGTGTGTGTAGGAGAATCTTGAGGTATGGCTTAAATTGTTTAGCTAATCAGTAGGACTGCTGGGACTAGGATTATTATGATCCATTAATTTGCCATGATCCAGAAAAAGATGTGACTGGTGACTGTTGTAATGTATAGTCAGTATCAAGTATTTGAATTTACATTAGAAACATGCCTGATCTGTGTTCGCACTCTTGCTGTGGTGCTCCACAAGTCTAATGCTTAAAGATAATTTGCAGTTTAAGCTGTCCCTCGACCCTTGATAAGCCACTCTCTTTTATCCTCACTTTTATAGGGCAGTACTATGTTATGTCACCATAGTAACTACTCAGCTGATTGGCTTTTTACAGAAGCTTCCAAACTGCCTAGTGCCTTAAAAGTCCGACCCCCAACATACTACACCACTTGACCTCTGACCTTGGAGCCTGTCTCTTCCTTCTCAGTACCCCGCACCTCTCTCATTACAGTGAGTAGGCGTAATTAGATCATTACTGCACACTAAATGTTAATTGAGCTTTCAAGCAAACACAATGTAAAAATACATATTTATTACATAGTGAATGATTCATGGACTTTCACTCAACGTAAACAGACTATAAATTGAACAAATAAATCCCATCCTCCATGTGTAGGGCACTACTAGAGGATGGAAATTTATTTTAGGTTTATTTAGGTGTTCAGGTTTATGACACTGATTTTATTAAGACTGGCTGTTAATAGTTATTTGAGTTAATAGTTATAGTTACCTTTATTGAATTCAGCCAAAGTAATTATCATGTTTGGTGAGCATAAATGAATGAATAGAAAAACATTCAGAATGTGAGCCATACTAATAGTAGCTTTGATCTTTTTCTTCTCAAAGTAAGCTAAATAATACGGCTGCAGCATCTGACCAAGTGAGGTAGAGTCTGGAGTGGGAGGGTTTTCCTGTGAGCCATCAATCACCTGCATGCTCCCTGTCCCTCACGCACCTGCTATTCTTAGGTTGTACCATCACTTGTGTATATGGTGTAATTATAAAGAGTTCAATTATCACTACAATGACTCTCTTCAGCCTGTAGTACTAGTCAGCTCACAACAGGCATTTAAATTCACACACTGAGTAAATAAACACAGATAATGTGTTTTACTCAACGCAGCATAGTTGTCAGATTTGTGGATGACCTATTCAATGAAAAAGGCGTGATGTACTTTCATTACATCTTACACTTGACATTTCATGTCATTATTTGTTTGTGTATCTTTGATTAACTGGAAACTAAAAAACTGTTGTGGAAACATTCGATTTTGTTGGGCATTTGGATCATTTGCAGCATGAACAAACCTTCAATCAATTCTGTATAATATATCAATACACTAATAATTAAACATTTTGAGACATCCAGGTGACAATGTCATGACCACTTTTCTTCAGAACCAGCTTTATTGGCAAATTCCGTGTGCACATATAAAGAATTTGACTCCCAGTTAGACACAGTTCTAAGAACAAATTTCAGGAAGATAGAAATAGACGGCTAAAAACATTTGCTAAACAAAGATCAATAAAATAACAACACATAAAACAAACTTTAACTATAATGTGCATGCCAGTAGTTGAAAAAAGAGTACAGTAGAGAATAAATACAAATATATAAAAATCTTGTTGACACTTACATTAGGTGTCCTAAAGTTTAAAGCACTATTCACTCTTGGGCAAAACATTCTTTTGGTTTAGTCAATATACTGTCCAATCCAGAATGAGCCTTGCATCCTCCCACTCTTTGATGACATGCCCACTTCTTTCACCTCTACACTGCAATCTTTAACTACTCAAATTACATGATGGAGTACGACAGAGGGCCCCCAACAAGTGCGGCTCCTAGAGACATAACATGTGTTCCTCATTGCACCCCAACTCAGCTGACAAGTGGCTGACTCTGACCACTAAATCACACTGACTCTATGATGCCAACTGAATCTTGTGTAAGAAAACATCACAGTGGCATTCCTGTGAAATTGCATGTATTAGTTAGTTTAGAAGATAATAATAATAAATCATTTGTCACTAATAGTCTAACTAATTAAATAATTAAATTAAAGATAATATATTCAATACATTTTGTACTTATTTAATGATTGCAAATTGAGTCATATCTCGGTAATTTATATGTGCATAATCAGAATCTGCATAATAATCCAATTTACTGCTTCTTAAGGTTGCTTTACTATACAACCATTAATTCTCAAAAAATAATTTTAAAAAGCTTATCTGTACCTTAAGATGTAAGTGACATTATAACAGCTTAGTGTTAGATGTAATCATTTTAAATCACATTTTTATATGAAACTATTATTCCACTTTTATATATGCCATGTTTCAAAAAAGGTAAGAAACGACTTACTTCAGAAAGGGATTGACCCACATGTAGTGCCAGCTAAATATTTCAAATGCTTCCAGACTCAGCTGTCATTCTAGCCATATTTGGCACGATAGCCTGCTTTAAGCCTTGCTTTGTAAGCAAACCAGACTGAACATAAGGGGTACAAGTACAAGCACAAGCTTCAGTGTGTGGGGTGGTAGACCAGTGAAGTTCCTGCTTGTGGTGAGGATATCTACTATTGCATTGTACAATTTAAATATCTTCTTCATTTTAGAAATTAGTTTACAAAATATAGTGTCATATAAGAGTAGAAATATATATGTATTACTATTCAATGCACTCTGTGCTTTCAATGTATATTTTCCTTGTAATTTTACAATATAATATGTGTATGTTAATTCATTTTGATGTTTTCTGCACTGACAAAAACATGTTTTCAACAGGATTGTGGAATATATCATTCTTTTCTTAAAAGGAAAGGATAAGGTATGTGCAGCTTTTACCACTGATTACAGTTTTATCATATGTATTAGTATATCTATGTTTAGTCAGTGGATGGCAAGGTGAAGCAGTGCTTAGCCTCACACTGAGAAGGGTCTAGGTTCCAACATGCCAAACCAGCTGCAGCAGGTTGTGTGAATTTTGCATGTTCTCACCATGCCTGCATTAATTGTCAGCTCTAAATTGCCCGTAGGTGTGAATGTAAGCTTGAATGGTTGTGGCTCAATGTCAGCTGGGTTAGACTCGAACCCCCCTTAAAGGATGATTGGTTATAGTTAAAGAATGCTTGGATAATAATTTATATTTAGGTGTTGTTCACCCATTGTGTACAAACCTCAAATAACAATTGATTATAAGAAATTATAAAATGAAATTATAAAATGAATCAGCCAGTCAGTCTGAAGGCTTCAAGTCAGCGGAAGGCCACCTGTAATGATGCAAAACCATTTTTAGGTGTGAATATGTTAACTGTTTAGTACACAAGGCACGTGGGCACTGTTAAATCACTTGAGCAGAAAACATCAGTCTAAGATTGTTATTGTTTGACTTGCTGCAGACATAAGCCACCACCATGAGTACGGACGCGGAGATGGCCGTTTATGGCAAAGCTTCCATATACCTCCGCAAGCCAGAGAAGGAGAGAATTGATGCTCAAAACAAACCCTTTTAAGCCAAGGCCGCCTGCTACATGGCCGATGCCAAGGAGCTGTACTTGAAGGCAACAATCCTCAAGAAAGATGGTGGCAGAGTCAGTCTGACAAAATTGAGGACATGGCCATGATGACCCATCTCAATGAAGCCTCTGTGTTGTATAACCTCAAAGAGCATTATGCAGCATGGATGATCTACGTAAGAAAAGCTGCCTAATAAGAAAACAGAAATATACCTGTACAGCGAAACTAGCTATACTAAGAGTCAACTGCTGGATCACTTTCAGACCTACTCTGGGCTGTTGTGCGGCACTGTGAACCACTATAAGTGGCTCCCAGTATACGATCAGGAAGTTGTAAATGCTTATAGAGGCAAGAAGTGTATGGAGGCTCCTGCCCACATCTTCTCTGTCTCTGACAACGCTTTTCAGTTCATGCTTACTGGTAAGTTGTTACCATAACAATGTTGAATTAATCAGTATATGAGGTTTCTGCTGAGTAAAAAAATGGTTATTCTTTTTTTTCCCCAATTGAACAGATAGGGAGAACCAGTCTGTCTTGATCATGTAAGTTTCACATTTGTTGACTTTGCTGAACATAATCTAATATGATAAAATTCTTACAAGTCTGTGTCTATACCTAGTGGAGAATCTGGTGCTGGAAAGACTGTGAACACCAAGCGTCATCCAGTATTTCGCAAAACAATCTCAGTTGGTGGAGACAAGAAGAGGGACACATCAAAGGTTTGTTACTGTATGATGATTACAATTCAGTGTTCTTTAAGTATGGAATACATACATTCATTTTCTGACATAAATTTTAAACCTGGATTATAGGGGTTACTGGAGGATCAGATTATTGCAGCCAATCCTCTGTTGGAGGCCTATGGTAACGCCAAAACTGTGAGGAATGACAACTCTTTTCGTTTGGTAAGTATGGAAGGATTTCTACACATGAGAGGTGTTGTTACACATTGCCCATTATGAGGGACATTAAAATTTCCATTGTTCCAAACAGGGTAAATTCATCAGAATCCATTTCGGCACAACTGGCAAACTGGCTAGTGCTGATATTGAGACATGTAAGTAACAGGTCTCATAGTACATACAAATAGTTGGAATGGAGAATTAGACAGTCTCTGACCCTTTAACAACTTCTTTAGATCTGCTGGAGAAGTCTAGAGTAACAAATCCAGCTTCCTGATGAAAGAGGCTACCACATCTTCTACCAGATGATGACCAACCTCAAACCTGAACTGATTGGTAAACGGATTGAGTTGTCACAATTCTACAACCTACTAGTTTCAACGTGCGACAATCTAATACATTTGTCACCCCTTTGTTGATCTCCAAAAATGTCACTCATCACAACCGTCCCCTACGACTTCCCAATGTGTGGCTGGGGTCAGATCACTGTTGCCAGCATTGATGACAAAGTGGAGCTGGAGGCCACTGATCTGAGTCATTTTTTCTTCAAAATACTGAAATATGTTTTGTGTACAAAGTGCAATATCAAAACTGCTCTTTTATAGACATTTTTTTAAAGTGATTATCTTTTGTGTGGTCACCTTTCTTATAACAGAATGCTATTGATATCCTGGGCTTCACTAATGAAGAGAAGATGAGCATCTACAAGATGACTGGTGCTGTGCTCCACCATGGTAACATGAAGTTAAAGCAGAAGCAGCGTGAGGAGCAGGCTGAGCCAGATGGTACAGAGGGTGAGTATCTAATGTCAGCTCAAAGGAATAGCTTTGGAACAACAGCGGAAGTCATGATGGAAGGTCACAGTCCCAGACTGCATGTATAAATCACTAAACCTTTCCAGATGCTGACAAGGTTGCTTATTTGCTGGGTCTGAACTCTGCTGACATGCTGAAGGCTCTGTGCTATCCCAGAGTGAAGGTCGGAAATGAGTTTGTCACCAAGGGACAGACAGTGCCTCAGCTAATTGAGATATACTGCTATCAGTTTCTTGGTTTGCATGCATTTCCAAGCACGTGTGCATCTACAATACGTAAAAAAAAAAGTGAGAAAGTTAATTAGTTTAGTTTAGCTTAGATTTATAACATCAGATGCCTTGTGCAAGTAAGCTCTACTTTTGTATATCAGCAATCAATTACAAAACATTTGAATGACTTCAATCAAATCATCCGTCCTTGTTTTCAGGTGATGAACGCAGTGCCTGCCCTGGCCAAGTCCATCTATGAGAGGATGTTCTTGTGGATGGTCATCCGTATCAACCAGATGTTGGACACTAAACAGCCAAGGCAGGTCTTCATTAGTGTCCTGGATATTGCTGGATTTGAAATTTTTGATGTAAGCTTCATTTCAAATGTAAATAAATCATTCTTATTGTCTGAAAGATATTACATTGAAATTTTGTCCCCTCACAGTTCAACAGCATGGAGCAGCTGTGCATCAACTTCACCATTGAGAAACTGCCACAGTTCCTCAACCACCACATGTTTTTCCTGGAGCAAGAGGAGTACAAGAAGGAGGGTACTATCTGGGAGTTAATTTACTTTGGCATGAACTTGGCTGCCTGCATTGAGCTGATTGAAAAGGTATCATTTCATTTTGTCATTCTATTCGATTGTTCTTGTTTTCACTTAATGTATGACATAATTACATACATCATTCTACTTTTTTCCTAGCCCATGGGTATCTTATCCATCCTTGAAGAGGAGTGCATGTTCCCCAAGGCCACTGACACATCCTTCAAGAACAAGCTGTATGACCAGCATCTTGGCAAAAACAAAGCATTTGAGAATCTAAAACCCACCAAAGGCAAGGCAGAGGACCACTTCTCCCTGGTGCACTATGCTGGTACCGTGGACTACAATATTAATGGCTGGCTGGACAAGAACAAGGATCCACTGAATGAATCTGTTATTCAGCTGTACCAGAAGTCCTCAGTGAAACTGCTGGTTCATCTCTATCCTCCTGTTATTGAGGGTATGATAGTAGATAGATTGCTAGATTTTCAAGCTTATAGATAACGTGTATTTTTACCTAACTATAGCATGTGTTCATGTAAATATTGAGTTTTGAAAAAACATACCCACTTTAAACCGTCCACAGAGACTGACGGCGGCAATAAGGGAGGCAAGAAGAAGGGTTGTTCTATGCAGACTGCGTCTTCACAGTTTAGGGTAAGATTTAACATTTCAAACTTTGGTACAAAATCTCTAAAATCTTTTTTTTACAAAGCTGATGACTAACTTCAGGAGCACCCATCATCACTTTGTACACTGCCTGATTCCCAATGAATCAAAGACTCCAGGTACATAGAGACCATGATCTCAAAAAAGTGTTTTGAGAGTGTTTCATTGGTAAGGAGCCAATACAACATCGCCATCATGTGGCCATGGATAAACATTACATATTGCCTTGTAACTTGTTACCAAGAGGCTTAAACCCCAGATCATTTATGCCCAATATTCTGTGGTTCTTTCTCACCTATTTTAAATCCAGGGGGAAAATATTAAATAATATATTTTGCTTTTACTTCTACAAATTTAATCAGATTATCACCAAATATATTCAATATGTGAGTGAGTCTGCAAAAAAGTTATTAATTTAATTTTACCATTTGCTACAAGATTGTGTTAACACTAATTGCCTAATTCTTGTATGGGCTATTTTACATAAATTGAAGTACTTTGTGCATACATCACAACTACAACCAAATTATGTTGTCTGACTCACTTGAAATTTGGCACAATTCACCCTTGTAAAAAGGCTAATGTGCAAAAAGACACAACTGTCAGCCATTATAGCATAATTGCATTTTACTGTTTAAAGTATTTAGATATAGATCCTTATGCAGATAAAAAATAAAAAAAAAAAAAAAATAAAAATGTGTTTTCTTAATCTCTGATGACCCAAAAAAGTATTTTTTTAAATACAGTAAATATATTATATATTTTTCATTTTTAAATGATTGTGTAGGGTACATGCTCCTTTTCTACCTTTCTAGTTTAATGTTTAGTATGCTGTATAGTAAAGACATACAGTGATTTCTATTTTCTGTTTATTTAGGTGTTCTTCAAAGCCGAAGAAGAAGCTGGCTCAGATGAAGGAGATCTACGGGAAGATGCAATCAGATTTGGCTGCTGCCCTGGCCAAGAAGAAGGAACTGGAGGAGAAGATGGTGTCCCTTCAGCAGGAGAAGAATGATCTGCAGCTGCAAGTAGCATCTGTAAGTACACCTCAACAACTGATTTTTTCATACTTTTCAGTGTTGATGTGCTAACTTCTATTTTCATAAAACAAACTAGGAATCAGAGAATCTGTCAGATGCTGAGGAAAGATGTGAGGGACTTATCAAGAGTAAAATTCAGTTTGAAGCCAAACTCAAAGAGACCACTGAGAGACTGGAGGATGAAGAGGAAATCAATGCTGAGCTCACTGTCAAGAAGAGAAAGCTGGAGGATGAATGCTCTGAGCTCAAGAAGGATATTGATGACCTGGAGCTTACCTTGGCTAAAGTGGAGAAAGAAAAACATGCCACAGAGAACAGGGTTTGTAATTATTAATATCTAGTACATCAAGTAACATTCATAGATTAGCATGTAATAACAACATGTTTCTCGCAAATGTAGGTGAAGAACCTGACTGAGGAGATGGCTTCTCAGGATGAGAGCCTTGCTAAGCTGACCAAGGAAAAGAAAGCCCTTCAGGAGGCTCATCAGCAGACTCTTGATGACCTGCAGGCTGAGGAAGACAAAGTCAACACTCTGACCAAGGTGAAGACCAAGCTTGAGCAGCAAGTGGATGATGTAAGTTTGCAAAGTAATTTAGATTGGCAAAGCATGTTTCCTTTTGAATATGATAATTAAATACAAATTTTAATGTTCAGCTTGAGGGTTCTTTGGAACAAGAGAAAAAGCTGCGTATGGACCTGGAGAGAGCCAAGAGAAAGCTGGAGGGTGATCTGAAACTGGCCCAGGAATCCATCATGGATCTTGAGAATGACAAGCAGCAATCTGATGAGAAAATGAAAAAGTAACATATAATTTGAATTTGTACAACAACCATTCTCTTTAAAATTCTGGTCAACACCATGAACTCTTACTATTTACCAAATCTATTATTCTCACAGGAAGGACTTTGAAATCAGTCAGCTCCTCAGCAAGATTGAGGAGGGGCAGTCCTTGGGTGCTCAGCTTCAGGTGACATATTGTATTATATAAAACATTAATGCACATATTTCGTATTTTGTATTTTGTATATTACAAGAAAAAGTTGAAAAACACACCTACATTCAACAGGCCTGTATTGAGGAGCTGGAGGAGGAGATTGAAGCGCGCCAAGGTTGAGAAGCAGAGAGCTGACCTCTCCAGGGAACTTGAGGAGATCAGTGAAAGGCTGGAGGAGGCTGGTGGAGCCACTGCCTCTCAGATTAAGATGAACAAGAAGCGCGAAGCTGAGTTCCAGAAGCTCCGTCGTGACCTTGAGGAGTCCACTCTGCAGCATGAAGCCACTGCTGCTGCTCTCCGCAAGAAGCAGGCTGACAGCGTTGCTGAGCTGGGAGAGCAGATCGACAACCTCCAACATGTCAAGCAGAAGCTTGAGAAGGAAAAGAGTGAATACAAAATGGAGATTGATGACCTCGCCATCAACATGGAGGCTGTTGCTAAAGCAAAGGTAGAATGCTCCTGCCCATGGACTGCAATCAGCCTGCCACGACTGTGATCTGCTAAGGGAGCAGTTTGAGGAGGAGCAGGAGGCCAAGGCTGAGCTGCAGCGTGGATGACCAAGGCCAATAGTGAGGTGACTCAGTGGAGAGCTAAGTATGAAACTGAAGCTATCCAGCGCACTGAGGAGCTTGAAGAAGCCAAGTAAGTACATTTTAAACAATTAAATAGACATAAATGTAACACTATCGTGTAGCTCAACTGACAATGGTATTTCTGGTATCAATACTTGTATTTAAACAAATGTATATAGATATAACAATTTTACATTTGTTTAGTTATTTTAGGGCAAACATTTTCGATTGCAACTCTTTTATATTTTTATTTAGTTCCTTAAACATATGGAAGTATTTCTATTTCATATACACAATAACAAAATTTTTTTAAAAGTATCTGTAACTTTAAGGTTTTCACTCAGAGAAAAATTCACACCTTTTTCAATCAGGAAAAAGCTGGCCCAGCGCCTTCAGGAGGCTGAGGAAGAGATTGAGGCAGTGAATTCCAAGTGTGCTTCTCTTGAGAAAACCAAGCAGAGGCTCCAGAATGAGGTGGAAGACCTCATGATTGATGTGGAGAGAGCCAATGGGCTGGCTGTCAACTTGGACAAGAAGCACAAGAACTTTATATTTTAGATATTACTTTACCAGGATGCGCAACTGCACCTTGATGATACTGTCAGAGCTCAGGAGGACTTCAAGGAACAAGCTGCTATGGTAGAGCGCAGGAACGGTCTCATGGTGGCTGAAATTGAGGAACTTAGAGCTGCTCTGGAACAGACAGAGAGAAGCCGCAAAATCACTGAGCAGGAGCTGGTGGACGCCAGTGAGCGTGTTGGACTGCTGCACTCTCAGGTAAACAAGAACTGTCATTTCTTCAGTCATTAAAAAATCTTTTCATGAGTTAACGTGGGAAATGAAATATGCTAGCTCCAGAAACTTGAGTCTAGGGCAGTACTTCTCAAATTGTGGGGCGTGAGAGGCAGGGGGGACTGATGGAGGAGGAGAGATGGAGTTTTTGACAGGAGTGAAAAGAAAAACGGAGGAGACGCCAGAGGAAAGAAAAGCAAGTGACAGTAACCGGCATAAACCTAATAAGACCAGGAAATACGACGAAGCCTACATAGCCTTTGGGTTTACCGTGAATACGATCGGAAATGAGGAAAGACCTGTGTGTGTTTTATGCCCCAGTTATGTCAATAAGCAACTGGACTTTTTTCACCGAAAACCCAATGAGTATTACCAACAGGATGGTCATTTTGTGAGCGAGGCATCAGTAAATAAAAACGCACTGTATTAAGTCTATAAAAATGCACATCCCAGTGAATCACATCTTATTTCTGAATCACACAGACAGTCTGTGTGATTCAGAGAAAAAATTTTTACATGTTAGAAATTGAGTTAATAAACTGAACTTGGAAATTGTTTTAGGTTGCTGCAGATGTTATCAGAGCTCATTTTATTAATCTATTTTGATAATCAGGTGATTGTATGCAGAATGCTGGTGCCAGCAACTCATACAGTGGTTTGTACAGATTAATAAATAAATATTATCAGGTTCCCAATAGTATTTCAATTCAGGGGGGGCGTGAACAAATTTCTGTCCCCTAGGGGGGGCATGACATAATAATAATTGAGAACCACTGGTTTAGTGTAAGACAATTCTGTTAAGATCTGCACGGTAGAGCAAATGTAAGAAAACATGCAAAACAAATATCTAAATATTATCTTCACTTTCTGGTTTTCTAAAGGTGCGTGAGCTGGAGGCAGAGGTTGAGGCTGAGCAGAGACGTGGAGCAGATGCTGTTAAGGGTGTCCGCAAATATGAGAGGAGGGTGAAGGAGCTCACCTATCAGGTACAACTACATTAAGATTTTACATGTACTGTACAGATCAATCTGGCTTACTTTCCATGAAATATATTTAAACACAAATCTATATTTTCTTTTACAGACTGAGGAGGACAAGAAACATTTTACCAGGCTGCAGGATCTGGTTAACAAACTGCAGCTCAGAGTGAAGGCCTACAAGAGGCAGGCTGAGGAAGGGGTAAGGACTCACATTTATTTTTAAACAATGGGCTACTTGATACATTGTCATATTTATTTTATGTACAGTACACCTAGTAGGCTATTTTCAACATTTAAACATTTTTCTGTTTTTCTGTATTTCAGGAGGAGCAAGCCAACGTTCACCTGTCCAAGTGCAGAAAGGTCCAGAATGAACTGGAGGAGGCTGAGGAGTGTTCTGACATTGCAGATTCCCAGGTCAACAAACTGAGAGCAAAGAGCCGTGACTCTGGCAAGGTAAATATATATTAATTTTGTGATCAATAACTAAAACAGCATCATCATTCTTTGATTTATGTCTGTTTGTTGTAGCAGATTCTTAACAGTATTATATTCACACCATTACACAGTATCAGGTTTAAATGCTATAAAATTAATTGATTAAAAATATTGTCACCTAAAGCTCATTAAAATCTAAATTACACAAACAATTTATCTGTTTTTTACAGGGAAAAGAAGCAGCTGAGTAAAGCATGCTTAGTGTTTTCACTGTGTAAAATTAAATGGTTTCTCTTAAATTGCTGTCTGTTATACTTAATAATAATAATAATAATACATTTTATTTGTAAAGCACTTTTCATAAAAGAATCTCAAAGTGCTACAGTGCCACTTTCATGTCTTTGCTTCCCATGAAAGGTAGCTAATGTGAGATTTGAGAGACACTAACCAAATAGTTTTTCCAATCATTAATTAATGCAAAATGTTCACTGTGACACTCAAAATATTATCAAATTATATAAATCAAAAACGAGTCAAGATCATATACTGTACAATAATATAATTTGTATAACTCGGTCAAACTACAGTGCCAAGAATGTGGATAAACCTGATTTGATATTTTAGTATCACATGGTAAAGTAGAAATCACAGTCAGCTGTTCTATAACAGGCTACAGATGTGTGGTGTGGGTCATTATTGGGTGCACTTTAATTTCAAAGTAAATTTTAAAAATCACCGAAAATGCACATGGAATTCACTATGGCCAACTTAAGGGCACGCCACGGACACGCCCTTTAATGTACATGCACAAATAGCACAACTTTTCATCAGCACCATTTTTTGACTGTACTGACCAATTTGGAAGCATATGTGATAAATTCCCTAGGAGGAGTTTGTTCAAAAACAATGCGAAAAGTTCGCCGAAAGTGAAAATCAAAATCAAAATGGCCGACTTCCTATGGGGTTTCGGGTATGGGTCCAAGAGGCTTTTTTGTACGTCCCGGCATGTTACACGTGCCAACCGAGTTTTGTACATATCAGTGAAACGTGGCTACACAACAAACACGATTTTTTGGTATGTGTGCTTCAGGCACCACTCTACACGTGCCCTATGAATTTCATATTCATAACTATTACGGTCTCCGCACAGTGATTTACCATGCCACCAGACCGCCACCTAGTGGCGGATTGTTGACACATTTTTTAGTGAGTCTCAGGGAGCCATGGGGAGGCATCGTACCAAGTTTCATCTTAATCACACATACCGTTGTAGAGATATAAACTTCTTCATTTTAAAGAGCACCACCTAGTGACAATGACCTGAAATTGTGCACGATGCTTAAGAAAGACATGATTAACTATGGACCCAAGTTTGGTGACAATTGGACATAGCAATGTGGAGAAATGGTCCACTTCCTTTTTTGACGAAAAATCCACAGGAAGTGTTAATTTTATAACGTGCTTATTTTTTTTAATATCAAAATTCTTTGAATTACTTTTTTATTAGGACGGTCCCCACATGCTACGTGAAAAATGTTGTGCGGATCGGACAAAGCACATGGGAGAAACGCGGAAAAGTAGTTTATGGACATTTTGCGCTCTAGAAAAAAATAATTCTAGGTGGAAGTGGGCAGGGCTTACATGGGGAGATTCAGCTCTATTTACCGAACGGGTGGATACAAGGTTTTTGAATGTGCGACAAACTATGCAGAAGTTATTAGCCTAAACACATTTTTTACGATAGTAGCGCCACCTAGTGGCCAATCCAAAAGCGACACATAGAATATCAAATTTTTCACCAGGCCTGACCACTTTGCCAAATAAAATTGCGTTTTTTTATAGGTTCAGGGGGGCAAAATTGCAGTCAAAGGCGCTAAAAATAATAATAAGAAACATAGCAAATACAATAGGGACCTCCAGGGGTTGCTGGCTCGGTCCCTAATTAACATTTCTGACTGTAAATCATTCTTTATCACATAGATTTTCATCATGTCCATATGTTGGATGACAAGTGAATATAGAATTTGTTTTTTTGTCACTGCAAGTTCAACGTTATTGCCTGTGACATTTAAAAATACTATTGCTCAACAACTGGAATGGTTGACATTCAAAGTGCAGTGATGTGCATGAATCCAAAAATGGACTTGAAACTGCAGAGTCAGTTAAAGTGTTAATAGGTTGACATATGAGTGTGAATACCACAGCCATATCCCTTACACCTTATCATAAGTAGTGGTAATATATTTTTTTATTATATGTATTATTTATTTATTGTTTAAACTAATTGTTGATCTATTTTGTATCTTGAAGATTTATTTTTTAATCAAATAAATTAAATAATCTGTGAGAAGCATTAGAATACATGTGTATTTTTACTGTAACTGTATTCACCAATATCAATGAATAAACAGTTTGTCAAAAGACCTAAAATTAAGGTTTCCTTTTGTAGGTAGGAATTAACACAAATTCAAGATGTCCCTTTGCTGATGGAAAACTGAAACATAAGATGTATGTACTAGCAGCAAATGCCAACCTAATGTAAGCATCAGCTGTCCTCCTAACCATATTTGGCTTGTGTCCCGCATTTAACTTCTACTTTGTCAGCAACACACATGTAATACAAGGGTTCCAATTCCAGTCTGTGAGTGTTGTACAGGATCTATAAAGCTTATGTTTGTGATGTTATTATTGACTTACTTTAAATAATAGGATGTATTGGACAACAGTAGTCCAAGTATGCAGTATTGTTACACAGCATAATGTGAGGAGCAATTTGTAATTAAAAATTAAATTAATTAATTAATTAATTAACTATGATGTCTACAATAACTAAAGTTTGGTATGTACAATAACCTTTAACTCATTTCACACATGATGAAATAGTTAATGTTAAGTAAATAATAAATAATATTGGTATTATTATTAAATATATTTAAGTCATTACAATCTTCATAGCTCTAGCTCAATTAAATTACTTTACTTACTACTTTACTACAAACTATGGATTTGCACGTACATTTTCCTGTTGAGCAGAACTCAGTTACATCAACTAAGGATCTTAGTGGTAACACACATAAGTAACCCCTCACTATGAGTAGAGTCAGTCAACAGGTGGTACAAAGTATCTAAGGGATGCTCTGAAATAGACAGAAAGGGGGCAAGAGGGCCATCACTGATTTTGACTTTGCTCTCCATATGACCTTTATTGTCTGGAGACAATAAAATAAAGCCTGGAAGTTACTGACTGGATGAGGTTGAGTAGTAAAAAGTAGCAAGAACACATCAAAGAATTTTTATTTAATAAAAAAACATAAATCAAATGTATGTTTTTATTCATGTATAATCACCTGCAAATAAGGATAACCGGAATTAGCTTTTTTTTATCTACAGAAGGAGCGGGTCGCCAAATTACATATCCTACTTTGGTGAAGGCAAGACACACAAGACAAGTACTTGTTGCCTTCGTTGGTTGAGTTGGACAGGCTTAGGCATAAGGAGTGAGTCCACCATTCTGCACCACTTTGTTTCTACTGTAACTGTTCTCTGGATAGGCCACTTACATTTTTGCAAGACTTGCAGCTACCGTAGGTTCTCCTACACGCTTGGAAGGGGAGGGTGAGGCAAGCAGTATTCAGTTGATTGCAGTGTGCAACTTCACTGCTAGATACTACTGAATCCTTCACATTGGACCTTTTACTTTATACCGCAAATTGAAGAAAAACATTACCAGGCTGCAGGATCTGACATCATACTGCTTTTGTAAAGCATATTAGCTCCAACCAAGTAGCAAAGTGAAAAGTATTACTTAAACAGTTTAACAGTTTTAACAATAATCAGCCAAATCCTGATCTAACACAACTACCATTTAAAGTACTGGTGTTGAGGGAAACTAATGAGCATGCTCCCAATATTGGACCAGTTTGGGATTTCTTGGCATCACAACCTAGCCTGACCTGACCTGCCTCATTTGCTTAGGACAATAACAGCTGTAGTCAAATTGGTTTCATGGCAGCTGCAATGGATTCCAATGGCGACCCTGAGTCAGAAAAAAAGCATGTCTAAAAATATCAAAATGGTCTTAGAAAGTTCTGAAAGTCTCAAACCATTCTTTCAGCATAATCAACTGCTACATGTGTGGAACTTTTTGGCAGCTGGTTAGCTCATTATTATTAAAAACAACAAAAATTATTTCAATGGAGTTTTTAAATTTAAAAAAAATTATGTTTTGCCCAAGTTTGTACATACTATAATAGTTGCAATCTACTTTCTGGTTGAAAGGGTGACACATGGTCTTCATCCTCATAATGAAGTAGGTTTGATATCCTAGATTCAATACAATTCAGGCTATTCTCTTTTGGCAAATGGGACAGCAGTGGCATTTCCCTAGAGCTTCAAAACTGCTCCGGAAAACAATGTTGCCAAATGATCTGCTCAAAAGAACATGTTTTGGACAAAGAAAATATTATATAAAACAAGTCAAATGAAACTTTGGTCAAAATGATTTACAGTGCACAACTGACAATAGTGATGATTAATGATGAGAAACTTTTACTTGGGCTGCATTGCAGCAGTTACGATCATAGAGAGGCAGGAAATAGACTTGAAGCCTATAAAGATTCTTAGAGTTATGGTTACACTCGTTAATCGTGTGACTGAGTGAAATGTGAGCCACTACACAGCATGGGTAGATATCTGTATTGAAAAAATATTTGTTTTATCGTCCTTAGACAATGCATTAGACGGACAACTGAAAAATGCAGCTGGAAAGCATGTGTTGACACAATGTTAATCATACCCATGAAGCCTCTGTGACATAGTCAGAGGCAATTTTTAAATGCTTTATATAAATTAAATTAGTTCTAAAAAAAACAGAACTCCATTCTGCACACCCCTCTCCTTTCTATTATGTTGATACAATGACTTGCATTGTCATGTCATAAAAGACAAATTAGTTTTAAGAAAGTAAAAATCCTCAAAAATTGGGAACTGGCCTTACAGACTGAAGTCCAAAACACAAGTGGTATATTTATAGTACATTCATGTACTAGTAACACCTGTTTCAATGGAAGTCTGCTTTGGCTGTTATTCACACCATATGTGAACGTGTCCCCTATTTAACTTTTACTACGTAAGCAAGCCAGATTCAATATAAGGAGTCCAAGAGGACAGAGCAGTGTGTGGTAGGAGACCCAAGAAGACCCCAGCTTGTGGTAAGTTTCAATTCTATCTGTTTTGGAGAATTTAAATGAATTCATTATTTGAGAAATTAGTTTGTATTGTATTGTATTGTATTTTTGGAGGAAGTCTTTGATTGCAAACCTTCACCAGTAAGTGAAAATATGTGTCATGTATTCAACAGGATTGCAGAATATAACACACTTTTGACAGAGAAAGGGTCAGGTATGAACATCTATCAACTATCTTTTGGTATCATGTGAAAATAGTTATATTCACCTGCATATGCTGTTCTTTCAGTTTTGTCATGACTCTGTTAATGTTATCAATATACACAGAATTATATTTTTATTGAGCTAAAGTGAAGATACTACAGAGCATAGACAGATATTTAATAAAGATATGTTTATGATTTAGTTCTGCTTTTCTGCTATTCTGGGTTTTTAAGTCACAGGGCTTTAAGACAGATTTTAAAAAGATGAATAAGATTGCTCTTATTTGTAATTACCTCATAGAAATAAATTGCCACAATGAGTACAGACGCGGAGATGGCCATGTATGGCAAAGCTGCCATTTACCTCCGTAAGCCAGAGAGGGAGAGAATTGAGGCTCAAAGCAAACCCTTTGATGCCAAGGCTGCCTGCTACGTGTCCGATGTCAAGGAGCTGTACTTGAAGGCAACAATCCTCAAGAAAGATGGTGGCAAAGTCACTGTCAAAGTCCTCGACACAGAGGAGGTTAGTATCACTAAATCAAAGTAAACTGAGATTCAATACGATCAGCCCTCAACTAACAAATGTCTTGTTCCAGGAGAAGACAGTTAAAGAAGATGACATCTGTCCAATGAACCCTCCGAAGTATGACAAGATTGAGGACATGGCCATGATGACCCATCTCAATGAAGCCTCTGTGTTGTATAACCTCAAAGAGCGTTATGCAGCATGGATGATCTACGTAAGAAAAGCTGCCTAATAAGAAAAGAGAAATATACCTATATACAGCGAAACTAGCTATACTTAGAGTTAACTGCTGGGTTTCTATGATCACTTTCAGACCTACTCTGGGCTGTTCTGTGCCACGGTGAACCCCTATAAGTGGCTCCCCGTGTACGATCAGGAAGTTGTAAATGCCTATAGAGGCAAGAAGCGTATGGAGGCTCCACCCCACATCTTCTCTGTCTCTGACAACGCCTATCAGTTCATGCTTACTGGTAAGTTGTTACCATAACAATGTTGAATTAATCAGTATATGAGGTTTCTGCTGAGTAAAAAAATGGTTATTCTTTTTTCCCCAATTGAACAGATAGGGAGAACCAGTCTGTCTTGATCACGTAAGTTTCACATTTGTAGACTTTGCTGAACATAATCTAAGATGATAAAATTCTTACAAGTCTGTGTCTATACCTAGTGGAGAATCTGGTGCTGGAAAGACTGTGAACACCAAGCGTGTCATTCAGTATTTTGCAACAATCTCAGTTGGTGGAGACAAGAAGAGGGACACATCAAAGGTTTGTTACTGTATGATGATTACAATTCAGTGTTCTCTAAGTATGGAATACATACATTCATTTTCTGACATCCGTTTTAAACCTGGATTATAGGGGTCACTGGAGGATCAGATTATTGCAGCCAATCCTCTGTTGGAGGCCTATGGTAATGCCAAAACTGTGAGGAATGACAACTCTTCTCGTTTTGTAAGTATGGAAGGATTTCTACACATTAGAGGTGCTGTTACATATTGCCCATTATGAGGGACATTAAAAAATCCATTGTTCCAAACAGGGTAAATTCATCAGAATCCATTTCGGCACAACTGGCAAACTGGCAAGTGCTGATATTGAGACATGTAAGTAAAAGGTCTCATAGTACATACAAAAAGTTGGAATTGAGAATCAGACAGTCTCTGACTCTTTAACAACTTCTGTAGATCTGCTGGAGAAGTCTAGAGTAACATTCCAGCTTCCTGATGAAAGAGGCTACCACATCTTCTTCCAGATGATGACCAACCACAAACCTGAGATAATTGGTAAATAGATGTAGTTTTCCCATAACATTAAACTTACTTACATTTTACATTTTTCAACAATTTATGGAATTTGTCACCTCTTTTTTGATCTACAGAAATGGCTCTCATCACAAGCAACCCCTATGACTTCCCAATGTGTAGCATGGGACAGATCGCTGTAGCCAGCATTGATGACAAAGTTGAGCTGGAAGCCACTGATGTGAGTAATCTTCACTTCAAAATATTCTAATGTATTTTGTTTATTAAGTGCAATATTAAAACTACTGTTTAAATGCATTTTCCAAAGTGATTATGTTTTGTGTGGTCACCTTTTTTAAAAACAGAATGCCATTGATATCCTGGGCTTCACTAATGAAGAGAAGATGAGCATCTACAAAAATACTGGTGCTGTGCTCCACCATGGTAACATGAAGTTCAAGCAGAAGCAGCGTGAGGAGCAGGCTGAGCCAGATGGCACAGAGGGTGAGTATTTAATATCAGCTCAAAGTGAATAGCTTTGGAACAACAGCTTAAAAGTTCTTTCTCTAACTGGTCTCTATTAGCTATCATCTATCATGATGAAATATCAGGGTCATATACTGTATGAATGAATCACTAAACTGTTTTCAGATGCTGACAAGATTGCTTATTTGCTGGGTCTGAACTCTGCTGACATGCTAAAGGCTCTGTGCTATCCCAGAGTGAAGGTCGGAAATGAGTATGTCACCAAGGGACAGACTGTACCGCAGGTAATTGAGATATACTGGTATCAATTTTAATTTACATGTAGTACATGTATATTTACATTAGGAAAATGAATACAGAGGAAATTAGTCCCCCTTTGTAATATCTGACAAAGTGTGCAAGTTTGCTTGACTTTTGATACATTCCTTGTATGTTAACAAATTACTTAAAACATACATATGAAATTATTTACTCTTTTTTTTTTTTTTTTTACCTGATTAGAAGAAATTCCAGCATTTTGCAAAATGCTTGATTGACTTGAATGAAATCACGTATTTATTTAGGTGAATAACTCAGTGACTGCCCTGGCCAAGTCCATCTATGAGAGGATGTTCTTGTGGATGGTCATTCGTATCAACCAGATGTTGGACACTAGACAGCCAAGGCAGTACTTCATTGGTGTCCTGGATATTGCTGGATTTGAAATCTTTGATGTAAGCTTCATTTCAAACGAATCATCAGCTGATACTTTTCATGACTGAATCATTCTTATTGTCTGAAAGATATTACACTGAATATTTGTCCCCTCACAGTTCAACACCTTG
Organism: Dicentrarchus labrax; assembly: GCF_905237075.1. Lineage (NCBI taxonomy): Eukaryota > Metazoa > Chordata > Actinopteri > Moronidae > Dicentrarchus > Dicentrarchus labrax. The sequence continues at coordinate 32,305,311 of NW_026136720.1, forward strand.
GAGCAGCTGTGCATCAACTTCACCAATGAGAAACTGCAACAGTTCTTCAACCACACTATGTTTGTCCTGGAGCAAGAGGAGTACAAGAAGGAGGGTATTGTCTGGGAGTTCATTGACTTTGGCATGGACTTGGCTGCCTGCATTGAGCTGATTGAAAAGGTAATAATTTCATTTTGTCATTCTGTTTGATTGTTCTTATTTTCACTTAATGTATGACATAATTACATACATCATTCTACTTTTTTCAAGCCCATGGGTATCTTCTCCATCCTTGAAGAGGAGTGCATGTTCCCCAAGGCCACAGACACATCCTTCAAGAACAAGCTGTATGACCAGCATCTTGGCAAAAACAAAGCATTTGAGAAGCCAAAGCCCACCAAAGGCAAGGCAGAGGCCCACTTCTCCCTGGTGCACTATGCTGGTACCGTGGACTACAATATCGTTGGCTGGCTTGACAAGAACAAGGATCCACTGAATGACTCTGTTGTGCAGCTGTACCAGAAGTCCTCAGTGAAACTGCTGAGTGTTCTCTATCCTCCTGTTGTTGAGGGTATGACAGCAACTACAGTAAAATCAAACATATTTTTAACGTGATGATAATGTATATTCATACCTAACGGGAGTATGTGTTCATGTAAATATTGATTCTCTGACAAAACATGTCTGCTCTAAACCATCCACAGAGACTGGTGGCAAGAAGGGAGCCAAGAAGAAGGGTGGTTCTATGCAGACTGTGTCTTCACAGTTTAGGGTAAGATTTAACATTTCAAATTTAGGTATAAAATCTTATCTATGTTTAATCTTACAATTGTGACATTTTATGACAAGAGTTACCATTTTCGATCTACAGGAGAACTTGGGCAAGCTGATGACTAACTTGAGGAGCACCCATCCTCACTTTGTGCGCTGCCTGATTCCAAATGAATCAAAGACTCCAGGTACATAGAGGCTGTGATCTCAATAGAGTGTATGAGGAGTTGTTTTGTTTAGTTGGTATGGTTTACTCCAGGTTGTGCTGCTTCAACAAAGAGAGTAACTACTATATTCATTTAAAGAAGTAATTAAGAAATATATTTTTACAGGTCTGATGGAGAACTTCCTGGTCATCCACCAGCTCCGGTGTAACGGTGTGCTGGAGGGTATCAGAATCTGCAGAAAAGGTTTCCCCAGCAGAATCCTCTATGCTGACTTCAAGCAGAGGTATCAACGGATATTTTAATAGAACTCCGATGCAGACTTTTAAAAGAAATTGCTCACACTGACCATTAACTTTCTTATAAAAGGTACAAGGTACTGAATGCCAGTGTCATCCCTGAGGGCCAGTTCATTGATAACAAGAAGGCTTCGGAGAAGTTGCTTGGATCAATTGATGTTAATCATGATGAGTACAAATTTGGACACACCAAGGTAAGCACCTAGATCACATTCATATACATTGGTGTATTTACCAAGGATGGTGTTTTCCTGTTAATTAGATGTATTTAAAAAGTACACACATCAGCCATAACATAATGAGTACTGACTGGTGAATAACACTGATTATCTGGTTATCATGGCACCTGTCAATGGGTGGGATATATTAGGCAGCAAGTGAACATTTTGTCCTCAAGGCTGATGTGTTAGAAGCAGGAAAAATGGGCAGCATGAGGATTTGAGCGACTTTGAAAGGGGCCAAATTATGATGGCTAGATGACTGGGTCAGAGCATTTCCAAAACTGCTGCTCTTGTGGGGTGTTCCCGGTCTGCAGTGGTCAGTACCTATCAAGGGTGGTCCAAGGAAGAAAAAGCAGTGAATGGTCATGGGCAGCCAAGGCTCACTGATGGTGGTCCGAGCCAACAGACGAGCTACTGTAGCTAAAACTGCTAAAAGAGTTATCACCACCAGGGTGCCCAGGTGGTCATAATCTTATGGCTGATTGTTGTGTATTTATCTATCAATAACAAAAGCAGGATATCTGAAAAAATACTTATATGATTGGAATGAAATTGGTGCCAAGTCAGAACGTGGGAACAAGAAACAAGTAATCCATCATCAGCATAAAAGGCGAGCAGACAGTATGTCATTATCAACAAAACAATTTTGCCCAAGGACCCTTAAACCATATGGGTTGGATACCTTTTTTTCCGTTTGTTTGTTTCTTCCTTCCGTTTGTTTTACAGGATGGAAAGGATCCAAGTTTAGCCCACATTCCTTTTTTACTTTTTATTTGTTTAGGTGTTCTTCAAAGCCGGTCTGCTGGGTGTCCTTGAGGAGATGAGAGATGAAAAGCTGGCATCTCTGGTTACCATGACTCAGGCTCTTGTCCGTGGTTACCTCATGAGAAAGGAGTTTGTGAAGATGATGGAGAGGAGGCATGTTGAAGATAGAACATTTTAAAAGATTGTATGAAAAATTATGAACAACATTGTCCATAACAGCAACTTCTTGTCCACAGAGAAGCAATCTATACCATCCAGTACAATGTCCGCTCATTCATGAATGTGAAACACTGGCCATGGATGAAGGTGTACTACAAGATCAAGCCTCTGCTGAAGAGTGCTGAAACTGAGAAGGAGCTAGCTCAGATGAAGGAGAACTACGGGAAGATGCAATCAGACTTGGCTACTGCCCTGGCCAAGAAGAAGGAACTGGAGGAGAAGATGGTGTCCCTTCAGCAGGAGAAGAATGATCTGCAGCTGCAAGTAGCATCTGTAAGTACACCTCAACAATTGCTTTTTTCATACTTTTCAGTGTTGATGTGCTAACGTCTATTTTCATAAAACAAACTAGGAAGGAGAGAATCTGTCAGATGCAGAGGAAAGATGTGAGGGACTTATCAAGAGTAAGATTCAGCTGGAAGCCAAACTCAAAGAGACCACTGAGAGACTGGAGGATGAAGAGGAAATCAATGCTGAGCTCACTGCCAAGAAGAGAAAGCTGGAGGATGAATGCTCTGAGCTCAAGAAGGATATTGATGACCTGGAGCTTACCTTGGCTAAAGTGGAGAAAGAAAAACATGCCACAGAAAACAAGGTTTGCAATTATTAATATTTAGCAGATCAAGTAACATTCATCGATATTCATGTAATAACAACATGTTTCTTGCAAATGTAGGTGAAGAACCTGACTGAGGAGATGGCTTCTCAGGATGAGAGCCTTGCTAAGCTAACCAAGGAAAAGAAAGCCCTTCAGGAGGCTCATCAGCAGACTCTTGATGACCTCCAGGCTGAGGAAGACAAAGTCAACACTCTGACCAAGGCCAAGACCAAGCTTGAGCAGCAAGTGGATGATGTAAGTTTGCAAAGTCACTAGTATTAGCAAAACAAGATTCCTCTTGAATGTGACAATAAAATACTAATTTTAATGTTCAGCTTGAGGGCTCTCTGGAACAAGAGAAAAAGCTGCGTATGGACCTGGAGAGAGCCAAGAGGAAGCTGGAGGGTGATCTGAAACTGGCCCAGGAATCCATCATGGATCTTGAGAATGACAAGCAGCAATCAGATGAGAAAATAAAAAAGTAACATTGACTTTGAATTCGTACAACAGCCATTCTCATTAAAATTATGTTCAACAGTAGGAACTTTTACTATTTACCAAATCTATTATTCTCACAGGAAGGACTTTGAAATCAGTCAGCTCCTCAGCAAGATTGAGGATGAGCAGTCCATGGGTGCCCAGCTCCAGAAGAAGATCAAGGAGCTTCAGGTGACACATTGTATTACATAACAGATTACTGCATAGATTTCCAATTTTGTGTATTACAAGAAAGAGTTTACTGAAAGACAACACACCTACATTCAACAGGCCCGTATTGAGGAGCTGGAGGAGGAGATTGAAGCTGAGCGTGCTGCTCGCGCCAAGGTTGAGAAGCAGAGAGCTGACCTCTCCAGGGAACTTGAGGAGATCAGTGAGAGGCTGGAGGAGGCTGGTGGAGCCACTGCCGCTCAGATTGAGATGAACAAGAAGCGTGAAGCTGAGTTCCAGAAGCTTCGTCGTGACCTCGAGGAGTCCACTCTGCAGCATGAAGCCACTGCTGCTGCTCTCCGCAAGAAGCAGGCTGACAGCGTTGCTGAGCTGGGAGAGCAGATCGACAACCTCCAACGTGTCAAGCAGAAGCTTGAGAAGGAAAAGAGTGAATACAAGATGGAGATTGATGACCTCTCCAGCAACATGGAGGCTGTTGCTAAAGCAAAGGTACACAAAATGTCAAATTTTATTTTAACATCCAAATTAATATAGTAAATAAGGGAATTCATATTATATATAAAGTCTGATCACTGATCTGATGTTTTTTTTCCTCATTAGGGAAATCTTGAAAAGATGAGCCGTACTCTTGAGGACCAACTGAGTGAACTGAAGACCAAGAATGATGAAAATGTCCGTCAACTCAATGACTCGGGAGCACAGAAAGCACGTCTCCTGACAGAAAATGGTATCTACAAGTTATCAGTGAATAAGCTGTTGTTTATTATTGAGAACTGTGACACAAACTAATGTATTATGGCATCTTTCACACAAGGTGAGTTCAGCCGTCAAATTGAAGAGAAAGAAGCTCTTGTCTCCCAGCTGACCAGAGGCAAACAGGCCTTCACACAGCAGATTGAGGAGCTGAAGAGACAGATTGAAGAGGAGGTTAAGGTAAGAAAACATGGAAAAGAAGTGAGTACTGATAAACTTTATGTGTGATTTAGACATTTTGCACATTAAATTTTAATTTTTACACCAGGCCAAGAATGCTCTTGCCCATGGACTGCAATCAGCCCGCCACGACTGTGATCTGCTGAGGGAGCAGTTTGAGGAGGAGCAGGAGGCCAAGGCTGAGCTGCAGCGTGGAATGTCCAAGGCCAACAGTGAGGTGGCTCAGTGGAGAACTAAGTATGAAACTGATGCTATCCAGCGCACTGAGGAGCTTGAGGAATCCAAGTGAGTACATTGTAAACATTTACAACCCCAGAAGTGTAGCATTATAGCATAGCTCAACTGACAAAGGTATTTCTGGTAACAATACTTAAAAAAATGTATCCAAACATGACAGTTTGACATTTGCTTATATTATGTTTACGTTATTTGGGTCCAAACAGTTTAGATTGCAGAACTGCTTCCATATGCTCATCTAGTTTTATAAACATATGGAATTATTTATTTTTTATACATGCAAAATTGTTTCTGTAAGTATTTGTAACTTACGGTTTTCATGGACAAATCACACCTTTTTCAAACAGGAAAAAGCTGGCCCAGCGCCTTCAGGAGGCTGAGGAACAGATTGAGGCAGTGAATTCCAAGTGTGCTTCTCTTGAGAAAACCAAGCAGAGGCTCCAGAGTGAGGTTGAAGACCTCATGATTGATGTGGAGAGAGCAAATGGGCTGGCTGCCAACTTGGACAAAAAGCAGAGGAACTTTGACAAGGCAGAAACCTTTACTTTATATGGCCAAGCCTTACCAACAATGAAATACATGTATTTGTCTTTATATTGCTGCATAACAACTGAACAGTATTAATTGTGTAATTTAGGTCTTGGCAGAGTGGAAACAGAAGTTTGAGGAGGGTCAGGCAGAGCTTGAGGGAGCTCAGAAGGAGTCTCGTTCTCTCGGCACTGAGCTCTTCAAGATGAAGAACTCTTATGAGGAAGCTCTGGATCAGCTGGAAACCATGAAGCGTGAAAACAAGAACCTCCAACGTGAGTTCTGACCACATTATTATTACTACATTAAGTAAGAATAAAGTATTTATGTTTCCATTTCAAGGCATAATGATATAAAACATGCATCTCTCTGCAGAGGAGATCTCAGATCTGACTGAACAGATTGGTGAGACTGGTAAGAGCATCCATGAGCTGGAGAAGGCCAAGAAGCAGGTGGAGACAGAGAAGTCTGAGATCCAGACAGCTCTTGAAGAAGCTGAGGTACATTTATTCTGCGGAGGTCTTCTGAAAATACACGGACAAATGTTTTAGAAATGGTTAAAAGGCAGAGATGAATACTGTTTTCTTTGACATCATTAGGGAACTTTGGAACATGAAGAGTCTAAGATTCTGCGTGTCCAGCTGGAGCTCAACCAGATTAAGGGTGAAGTAGACAGGAAGCTGGCAGAGAAGGATGAAGAGATGGAGCAGATCAAGAGGAACAGCCAGAGGGTGGTTGACTCCATGCAGAGCACTCTGGATTCTGAGGTCAGGAGCAGGAACGATGCACTGAGAATCAAGAAGAAGATGGAGGGAGACCTAAATGAGATGGAGATTCAGTTGAGCCATGCCAATCGTCAGGCTTCTGAGTCCCAGAAGCAGCTGAGGAATGTGCAAGCACAGCTGAAGGTATTGTAAGACATAAAGTTGTTTCACAGACTATAATCAGTGCACCTACATTTTGGCTGTCATGTGAATATTTTGCTGATATTTCTTCACCAGGATGCGCAACTGCATCTTGATGATGCTGTCAGAGCCCAGGATGACTTCAAGGAACAAGCTGCTATGGTAGAGCGCAGGAACGGTCTCATGGTGGCTGAAATTGAGGAACTTAGAGCTGCTCTTGAACAGACAGAGAGAAGCCGCAAAATTGCCGAGCAGGAGCTGGTGGACGCCAGTGAGCGTGTTGGACTGCTGCACTCTCAGGTAAGCAAGCACTGTCATTTCTTCAGTCATTCAGAAATCTAATGAGTTTTGCAAATAATGTGAAAATGAAGCATGTGATGACTTAAGTGATCTTTTTATCTTTTAGAACACAAGCCTTATGAACACCAAGAAGAAGCTTGAGGCTGACCTGATCCAGATCCAGAGTGAAGTGGATGACACTGTTCAGGAAGCAAGGAATGCAGAGGAGAAGGCCAAGAAGGCCATCACTGATGTATGTTTGACTTTTTTCATTTGTATTGCAAGTAAAATGTGTTTTTCTCAAAATATTTATAATATTATATTTCTAATATGTTGTCTCCTCTAGGCTGCCATGATGGCTGAGGAGTTGAAGAAGGAGCAGGATACTAGCTCTCACCTGGAGAGGATGAAGAAAAACCTGGAGGTTGCCGTTAAGGACCTGCAGCACCGCCTGGATGAGGCTGAGAACCTGGCCATGAAGGGTGGCAAGAAGCAGCTCCAGAAACTTGAGTCTAGGGTAAGACAATTTTGTTAAGATTTGCAGTTGAACAAGTGTAAGAAAACATACAAAACAAAAATTATATAAATATTATATAAATGTTGTGGTTTTTCTAAAGGTGCGTGAGCTGGAGGCAGAGGTTGAGGCTGAGCAGAGACGTGGAGCAGATGCTGTTAAGGGTGTCCGCAAATATGAGAGGAGAGTGAAGGAGCTCACGTATCAGGTACAGTCACTTTGACATTTAACATGTAGCCTACAAATCAATCTAACACATGTATTGTTTAAAAACATTTAAAAATTCCAATTTACTTATTTCCCAGACTGAAGAGGACAAGAAAAATGTTGCCAGGCTGCAGGATCTGGTTGACAAACTGCAGCTCAAAGTGAAGGCCTACAAGAGGCAGGCTGAGGAAGCGGTAAGGACAACACATTCATTTTAAATACTGATAGGTAATAATATGCCAGAATCATCTTGTTCTTCACAAAACACACATTTATGATATTGGTAGTTTGGTTTTTGCACTGCTAAACTGTTATATTTAAATATGATTTAGAATAATGACTGAAAAAATTATAATCAGCTATAAATTACAATAACTCTATCATTATGAGGCAACAAGCCATTAAATGTTTGTGATTAACAGTTTGGTCATATTTATGTAGTACACCTTATAGTGAATAAAACCACTCTCATTGTATATTAAAATGTCTATAACTATGTTTTTTCAGGAGGAGCAAGCCAACGTTCACCTGTCCAAGTGCAGAAAGGTCCAGAATGAACTGGAGGAGGCTGAGGAGCGTGCTGACATTGCAGAGTCCCAGGTCAACAAACTGAGAGCAAAGAGCCGTGACTCTGGCAAGGTAAATACACATCCCACTTTTATATTTGCATACATATATACACATACACACACAGACACACACACACACACACTCACAAACACAATAGGTATGTATTGATTGTCCTATTTTTCTACAGGGAAAAGAGGCGGCTGAGTAAAGCACTCCGGCTGATGGGCTGTTTCCAATCATATAATATGATATGAAATATACCACAATAAAATAGTTGTTTATCTTAATTTGCTTTCTGTGTTATTTTAATCCCATTTGGATGATTTATGATGTGAATTTGTGAAGGCATGTCACAACACCAGAACCAAGTAAGGCGCCTTACTAATCCATTAATAAATGGAACTGAAGAACGCCCATGATTTGTTTCCTGGACCAGTCTCCATTAAAGTAGTAGAAGAGGCATTTGTCAGCAAGGCGGACATTTCTTTTTGCCATATGTCTGCAAACCAATGATTATCATAAAAAAAAAAAATAACAGAAGGGGCTGCATCTGTGTATAATTTAATAGCAAATGATGATTCTAGTTGCAAATTGTAAAGTTGCCATTCCTTTTATTACATAGAGGAGACCAGAACTGGAGCTTAGATCTGCAGCCCTCATCCAAGCTCACCATATCATGAAGTTTCTCTACAGATCTAGAGAGGTGCAGAAGCCTGGATATAAAGCAGTGTCCCTTGGGAATAACATGCATTTCGAAATTAAGATCCCCAAGCAATTCTCTTTTTAAAATAACTACTGTCTCTGACCCTTTTTTTAGAACCTCTGATGCAATTACATTTTTTCGAGAGGCAGAATAGCTTGCATCAGGACGTTATCTATGGTGGTGCCTAGAAAGTCTATTGCCTTACATGGATGTTTTTTGCCATGTACCCCTACCTGCTTTCTTTAACTTGACGGCATCGTCAATTGTACTATGAAACAAGGAGACAGGTACCTGCTTTGTGATCTACATGGACTTTGAATTATAAAGCTTGACTCTTTCTGCTGCTTGTCCTTTCGTATTTTTCTGACATTTCCTACGATTTGGGGCCATTCAGAAAGTTGATGTGGCTCTTTGACTCAAAATCATATCATTCAACTGGTCTTAAAACTTTCGGGTTTTATCTTCCTTTGGTGAAAAGTGTACGTTGGCGAATCATGTTTGCCTAACTGACATCAATTAACAATAAACTGATCATTTATTTTCTTTAATGCGGTTGTGGCCCTACTTGCTCCTTTAACTTGTTTATGTGTGGTAGGGTCAAAGGGGACCTTTAAACATGAACTTGTTTATTTGGTGTGGTTTAACTGGACCTTTATTGTGACTGGTCCCTTCCTGTCACCTCTTTTCTGTGATAAGCTCTTGTACCTTGGTGCGTCCCTGCCCACCACGGAACAAAGTAAGCCAACGAACAAACTAAGGAGTAAAGTAAGGCACAAGAGCATACCTTTTCCTGCGATCCCTGGTTAGTGCACCACTAACAGGATTCATCAAGCATCTGTAGCTTTAAACAAAAAGTCTGCCACTTTAACAAAGTAACGCAAAGTTAACGCAGAGACATTACCTCTGCAGAGCAATGACTGGAAAGTCTTTCCTCTTGCAATCTACACCAGCGGACATCGCACAGCAGAGACATTTGGACTTCAGAATCACAACTCTTTTCAGCCTGGCCCAAAGGACCACCAGCTGATCTATGTACCGGCAACTCTCCTTCCTCTTTCCTTTGGACTGTTGGTAACCTACTGGGCATAGACAGTTTTAGGTAACTTAAGAATTAATGCAAAGCAAGGACTGTTTAATTACTGTTAATGTTACTGTACTGATGTGTTTTATTCAGGTTATGTTGTTGAAATGATTAACGCAGGTTACTGTAGTAACTGTGGTCTTCGAGACGGTGCTATGGTGATGTTGTTTAATGTTATGCTTCACACAGACAGGCCTTTGCATGCAACTAACTCACTTTTAACGGCACCATTAATCTAGGATCACACACAGTCACACCTAAATTCAGTCTAAACCTCAGCACACAAATGAGGAGAGGGATATCAAACTAGGGAAAGACCGATTATCGTCTGGGCCAGTTATCGGCATCCTGCAGACGTGCCTGTTAATCAATCAAAACAAGGTTGCTGATAATATCGATATGGAAATAGTCTGTGATAGTAGAAGTCATGTGTGTGAGTGAGAGAGTAAAAACCTAATAAACTCAATTCAGTCTGGTTTTAAATTCAACCTAACCCTAACCAATTTTAAAACAAAGATGTCTATTGTCTAAGATAAAAAAAAAACCTTTAACATCTTGCAAATCTGATAAGCTGTTTAATAAACATATGCTTAAAGGCATTTAAACAAAGTTAAGTGTTGGAGTTTGTAATATTCCAAATTTGTCCAAACAAGGAGAAACCTTTTCTGGCGGGCAACCCCCCATGTGCACATATATACACACATCTTTTTTCCTTGGCTTAGTTCCTTTAAGTTAGATTGTGTATATTGTGTATTTTCCTCTGTTTTGCCTTTATTATCTTTATTAAATGGTTGTGTTTTTACATGCTGACCTATTTAATTTCGCACAAGAGTGGGTGATACCTGCCTTAGTTATAACTACTATTAAATTAATAGTTTAGTGTATCTTATTCGACTGATCAATAAATAACTGGCTATGCTTTTCCTTCTTTCTTTATTTTTCAACAATGTTTTTTGGGGCTTTTCCCTTTATTGGACAGGACAGCTGTAGATAGACAGGAAAGGCGGTCGAGAGAGCGGGCCACATGTCGGACTTGAACCCTGGCCCGCTGCAGCAAGGACCTGGCCCTGGCACATGGGGTGCCAGCCCTTCCAGGTGAGCTAACCAGGCACCCCATCTTTTCCCTTCTTTAAGGGTGGTGCAAGGATACTTCGACACGTGGCAGGAGGAGCCGGGGATGGAACCAACAATCTTCCGATTAGGGGACGACCCACTCTGCCTCTGAGCCACAGCCATCCTGTACTGTTGGCAATTGTAGGTGCTATGATTAATGACATCGGAACCATTTAAACTTTACCGACAGTCTTTACACTAATACAGTTAAACAACTGGGTTAACTGTAAAGTTTATTAATTATCAAAAGATAATAGAAAATGAATTTAATTAATATTAAAGGTCCTTGGGGCACCACCCTTAAATAAGGGAAACAGCTGGTATCACCCACAGTGGTGTCAGATGAAGATTGGTTGTTTTCCAGCTAATAGTAGGTTGTCTAACTATTACTGTGTTAAGGGATTTTGTACTGAGTCTACTGGGGTTGCTAACAAATTCAAGTTTGTATATGGAACTGCAGAAAAGGTATGGTACGCTCAGTACAGGGATGAATTGTGTCATGACCGTGAGCAAGGTCTTTTGCTCTTGTGCCTAAAGTTTGTCCTAACTTCTGGCTCAGGGCTGTTACGCTCCAGGTAGCCAGAGGCAGAGAGACGCTGTCTGATGGAATATGACCATGTTCTGATCTGTGATCACAGATGCTGCCGTCATCATCTGAAAAGTTAACTGTCTGGTCATAATGTTGGGACTGCATCTCCGAGTATGGCTATCTACAACTTCTGCTTTGAGAATGTTTATCTGAATCGTAATCGAATCGAATCGAATCGTGAGGTGCCAAAAGATTCCCACCCCTAGCAGCCGCAGCAGCCTCAACAACAACAGACACCACCAACAGAATCCATCCAGGATTCAGGCGCAGAGAGACTCTGAGATCAGATCAGAACGTCAACACAGACTGTGGCAGAATATCTAGCCAGACTCACACAGGTCCACAAAACACACACTGGACTTTGTAGATCAGAGGCTATGGGGGGTAACAATCCCATATCCCCCTGTGAGGCCCACTGGAGAGCAGTTTCATCCAAGGCATTTAGCCAGAAATCAGTGACATGGTGAAACATAACTGTGTGACTTGGGACTATGGAAACCTTCAAATTACAACTGGACAATCTACAGGATGCAGACAAGACTGAGGACGCGGCAGAAGAGGTTGGGGCCAGGAAATACAGTGAAGGACTAGTGCTGTCAAACGTTTAAAATATTTACTCGCGATTGTTAACTTGCAATTAATCACACATTTTTATCTATTCTAAATGTCCCTTGATTTCTTTTTATCCCATTATTTTTTCTCATTTTAATGCTCTTATCAACATGGAAAAGTGGAATGGCTTGCTTTGTGCAAATGTTGTTTTTATTGAAAACAACATTGGCATACACTGTAGTGTTCAATTTCACACTAACATTCTCACTTGGAGCAAAAAATCTCTCACACAATGTAACACTGTCCATCAATTAAAGTGTGAAAAAAATACTTTGTCACACAAACAGCCCCTTCAACAGCCCTTTCTAAGGGATCAAAACAGGGCGATACAAAATAAAATTACAAAGTGCACATGTAAGGTAAGCTAGCCTATAGTGCAGTTAAACCATGGCTTAATACGTTTGCTTTGAACATAGCAGTCAGGCTACTGCTCTTTATTCACCAGAGGCTCATCAACCCAGCCTCTTATTTCAGAAAGAAGGAACAGTAACGGTTACCAATAAAAGGTAAGCCTACTACTTCTTTGCTTTGAGCCAGATACTCAAACAGACAAGCCTGTTGACTTTTTCAAAACACCAGGAATCCATCCATTTCGTGTGAGGACCAAGGTAAAACACATTCAAAGTTAATAATGAATAATCGATGTGCTGTCTCAATGATTGTGAAAGATCCATGTTGTCAAACTCTGTTTCAGGAACCAAACTCAGATCATTATGTCTCATTGGTCAAATCTAAGCATGACAGGTGGGAGAAGTTGGGGTATTGGACCAGGACATGCAATGAAGCTACTGGGTGGGGATAGACATCAGATCCTAATGTTCATTTTTACAAACAAACTGAAAGTTTACCATAAAATATTTTTCCCGTCGTGAACACAAAGAAAACAGTAACAGTTGAGCTCATTCCAGACACAGAACTTCAAATGACATATCTGGTAACAATTGATGATAAACTATTTCATGACAAACACATTTTTGTGAAAGACGCCACTGAAATTCCTTAACTAAGTCAGATTGGATATTTGTTCAGGATTTGCAAGCAGTAAATGCTGCAATCATCGCCCATGCACCAAATGTTCTAAATCCACACACATTCTTCTCTAAAATTAAATATGAGAGTAAATGTTTTTTTCCTGTTGTTGATTTGGCATTTCTTCAGCATCCCAGTCGACCCTGACAGTCAGTAGTGGTTAGTAGTGGTTAGCATTCTCCTTTAAAGGCAAGATGTTTACCTTTAGCCATTTATTTAATCTTTAATGCAGCATTAAAGAAATATTTTGAAGCACTCAATCTAATATGCCATACTGCTAGCTTATCTAAGCTGGAGCTTGTCTCTGAAAAGGTCATCTTTCTGAGTCATGTGATCACAGCAGAGGGCAAAACTGTCTAACCCAAACAAACTGAAGCAATTCAAACCATTCCATGGCCTGAAACAAAGAAACAGGTAAAATTTTGGGAATGACATCCTACTGCAGACAGTGGATCCCAAATTGTGCTGAAACTGAGGCACCATTGGCATCAACGCATGATGAGCAAGGCCTCGCTGCAAAAGGCAAAGTCCAATGGACACCAGAAGCTGAGAAAGCTTTTGTTGACTTAAAGCTAGCTCTTCAGACTCCTCTGACATAGGCCTACCAGACTGTAACAAGACATTCACACAGACTGTTGACAAACAGGGGTTAATTGACTTCAGAACTAATCCAGGACCATGGGGGATGACAAAGACAAAAGGCTGTGATAGCATTACGTGACACTGGTTACACATGAAGTGTCAATGATTCTACTTGAAAAAAAAATAATGTTTCAATGTAATAAGATACCAAAGTTAAAATATTAAATTGTTATTAACTCTGCTACTTTTCGCCAAACTCCAGGTGATGGACAGCTGCATGAATGTGTTGTAACCCAAACAAATTGCTATCTGAAAATGTAAAAAAACACTCTCACAGGACAATGTTAGTGCTGACTTAGCTGCGAAGGCCACAGTTGAACAATGTATTGCTTTGACTAACTCGCCATTAACACCTTTTGATTTGCAGGCAACAGAGCAACTCCAGAGAAGAACGCTTTCGTGAGAAAGAGCAGGTGAAGGGGAAGGGGACTCAACAAAAATAAATCAAAGAAAAAGGGTTCACCCAGCCACACGTGGCAGTCACACACTGTGGTTTCACCAAATCCAAGGAACCACAGCACACAAGAAGGAGGGACACCACCACCCACGTCACCAGCACCACCACCAGCCTGCAGCCACTGAGAAGGAAACAAAAAAAGGAAATTACAATGGAAATAATTAACCCAAAATGTACAAAACAATATACAACATAAAGCAGGAAATAGTTCACAAAATAAACTTAATAAAACATTTTACTTTATCAAAACAATAATAGAGTACAGAAAACAAAACAAGTAATACAAAACTAAGGGATTAACTCCTTACAATCATTCGGCTAAAATTAAAGGGATAACCAGGTTAAAAGTGTGGTGTCGGCAGTCCACCATGCAAGCCGGCTGTAACCAAAAGCCAGCAACAGCAGCACCACCAAGCAGCACAGAGCAGCAAGGAATAAGTGGCTGCCGGAAACAAAGCAGGGGACAACGTCCTATATACCAGCAGAGACAAACTGTGTGATTAGCAGCAGAGACAAAACAGTAGACAAAGCTGTAGACAAAGCTGTAGCGGCCCCAATCAGCTGGCGGTGGAGTCACGTGAATCGCCACCGGTAGATTTCGCCAGCTGATGAGCGTTCAGCAAGAATCTCCACATTTTAAGAATAGATTAGATTGTTTAAGATTTGGATGAAGTGTAATCTGATTTTTTCTTATTTATATTCCTTATTTTTCCTATCTTTGTAAAATCACTCATGATTATATCACATAGATTTATCATACATAACCAAAATGACTAGGGATGCTCGATATTGGCTTTTCTGCCGATAAACGATATTCCGATATTGTCCAACTCTCAATTTCCGATACCGATATCACCCGATACCGATATATGCAGGCTTTTTACACCAAAAGTGTTAGGTAACAACATAACATATCTCCTATTGTGGAATTAACACATTATGCTTAATTTTATTTTGATGCCCCACTGGATGCATATATAAATGCAACAGGGCTTTCCAAATGTAAACACTGTATGTGCAAAATAAGAGAACAACTTCAACTTTCATTGTATTAATACTGAAAAGAGCGCTAACGCTAATCGCTAACTAAGCGCTAGCTTTGGTTAATGTGTTTAATTGTATTATGCACCTGAAGGAGTGCTAATGTAAATTCTAAGCCAATTGTTAGTTTGGTTAAGGAACAGTAGAGTAAAATATTTAAGGTGCATTGCCCTTATTTTGTGTTAATATTAAAATCAAATTGTTTGCTTGTTAGCCACAGTTAGCAACCAACCAATCTAGCTGTAGTTGTTGTTGTTATACGCCATCTAGTGCGCGCCGGTAAACGTCCCATGCTGCGTTCATACAGGCTCGGAAAGGCTGAAGCCTACAGAACAAACATCGGTTATAAAAACCTAATACCAATAATTCCCGATATTACATTTTTTATTCATGAATATCAGATGATGTCACAAACGTATCCTCACCTGACGTCACTCACATTCTAACTTGTCTGCCGTCATGTTGAGTACCTGATTCGGCGAGATCGTAAAGGAACTATGCCTTTAATATGTTGTGCGGCCGGGTGCAACAACAAAAAAGGAGACCCCAAAATATCCTTTTACAGACTACCTCAGGACGAAAAAAGACACCATCAGTGGCTTGCAGCCATCAAGAGGGCAGACTGGACACCAACTGCAAACACTCGTCTGTGCGTTGCTCATTTTGTCTCTGGTGAGTGGATGTAAATATATTGTTAGTGAGCTAACGCTAGCTGCTCGCTGTCGCTAATCGCCAAATTTTATTATAGATGATAACATACGAATCTTTCCAAACAGTATTAATTAAGCAATCAGTGTGAATTGGTTCATATACTGTGTCTAACAGCATGAGTCTAGCGTCAAATGTCAATTTATCGTTTAATAAAAACGTGTTAAAATATCTGGTAGAGACATCACATCAGTCATTAACGTTAGCTGAGGATATTTGTTCAAGCTTAGAACCAGTTTAAGATTATTGCAAAAACACTTATTATTACATTATTATTTACAATTATTAAACAAAACACCACCATCTCTTTTTGTGTGTGTGTGCTTTTAATGGTTTTAGTGTAAATGAGTTAATGCCATAGCCTCCCCTCTGCTCCCCGTGCTGTAACGTTATTTACCACATATCTCACCGATATTATTCAAGTGCTCCTAAGACTGGTGACATTAACAAGTTGTTAGCTAATCTGTTTACACTATAACGTTGGCAGCCTGGAGCATTGCTTGTAGTTTCTGTTTTGCAAAAGCATAGCACATATGAGTTCTTCAGTCCTTATTAACTTCACATACTAGTATTATTTATTTTACTGACATTGTAGATTTCTTTCCAACATATTGTTCACATTTGACATGATTTCATTCACATGTTGTTGACTTTTGAGAGTTATTCACAATCTAAATTCTATCCTGAAATCTTTGTCTCTCCAGGTGTGAAGAGCCAAAACCCTCCGAGCCCTGACTTTGTACCAACAATATTTCCGTACCTCAGCTCCCCCAACAAGAGGAAGAGGATTAATCAAATGACACGATTCAAAGAAACACACAAACTGAAAAGAAAAAGAGTAGTTAGTTTGGACAGAGGAGAGACTGGAAAAGAAGAAGAGGGAGTGGAGCTGGACAAAGATGACAGGCTAGAGTTTGACAGAGAAGACAGACATGAGTTAGATGAAGAAGATGGACAGGAGATTAACAGGGGAGATGAAGAGGTGTTGGGTAGAGAAGATGGACATGAGTTGGATGAAGAAGATGGACAGGAGATTGACAGGGGAGACGAAGAGGTGTTGGGTAGAGAAGACGGACATGAGTTGGATGGAGAAGAGGGACAGGAGATTGAGAGTGAGGAGCCTAGATTGGAGACTAGCAGTGATGTAGGCCTAGCCCTGGGACGTTCCTGTGGAAATGCCTCTTGTGAAGCCACAATGAAACGATTAAATGAGGAGTGCACAAGATTACAGACAGAAATTTGGAAGCTGAAGGGTCAAGTAAATTCATTGTCTTTCAACCAAGAAAATTTGAAGGACAAAGATGATAAAGTACATAAATTAACTGGCCTGCCTTCATATGTTGAACTAATTGTTGTTTTCTCTTTTATCTCATCATTCCTAAAGTTGAAATCCTGTTTGTCCCCTTTTCAGCAGTTTCTGTTGACATTAATGCGCCTGAGAATGAACTTGCCACTTTTCTTTTTAGCTCATGTATGTGTTTCATGTATCTACGTCAACTGCTGGTCGGGTTTTCAACAACACATTGAATGTCATGAATATCAGGCTGTGTAATATCATAAAGTGGCCAAGCAGAGATCAGATCCTCTGTAGTCTTCCAATGTGTTATAGGAACTGCTTCGAAAATTGTACCAGTATTATTGATTGCTTTGAAACGTTTATCGAAAGACCAAAGGAAATGAGAGCAAGAGCACAAACATATTCTCAGTATAAGCATCATAACAGTTAAATACCTCATCTCCATAACTCCACAAGGGGTCATCAACTTTGTTTCGAAAGGTTGAGGCGGGAGGACAAGTGATAAGCATGTGACTGAGAACAGTGGATTTCTTGAGTTATTGTCCCCTGGAGTTGTTGTTCTTGCAGACAGAGGGTTTAATGTGGCAGACTCTTTGGGTCCTGTTAATGCTCGACTCAAGATACCGGCATTTACTAAAGAAAAACAGCAGCTTCACCCAGCTGAAGTTGAGTCATCGCGGAGACTGGCAGCAGTGCGCATCCATGTAGACAGAGTTATAGGCCTAGTACGGAATAAATACACCATTTTGCAAGGAACTATATCAATAACACTGTGCTACTCAACCCCAGATGGACTCACACTCCGGACAAGATGGTGAAAATGTGCTGTGCCCTCTGTAACCTTTGCCCTCCTGTTGTTCCACCAGAGTGAATAAATATGAATTGTATGAATTGTGTTTATGTGACATTAATAAGATACACAGGACACTGTTTATGGCTGATACAGTACAAATATTTTATTTATTTAAATGTCAAACTTCTTAAAAACAGAAGAACAAGGCCAGTAAAACTGTCACTGCTTATTAATTCATTGAGCAGGATATGGAATTGTATGTAATAGGATATATTTTCAAGATATAAATAGTATTTACAATTTGGCAGGACACTAGACAGGGCACTCAAATCTGAGTTGCACTCTCCAAACCAGCTGAAAGGCAATAGGAGGAACCTCCCCACCAAAATAACTATATACAAATCAAAGAAAGCAAAATAACAAATACTGTGAATCACACACAGAAAACTTGATACAGTCTACAGTGTAACAGTATATCGTATGTGTGACTACAGGGAATTAACTAATACAACCTGAAGCATTATTCTCTGGGAGTAACATTCTACCGTATTGGGGTGTGTGTGCATGTGTGTAGTCAACACTACAGGGAATCTGAACTAATACAGTGTTTAATTTTTGTCTGGATTTTCCTGCATTCATAACATTTCCACACTTTTGGAACTCTTGTCAACTGCAAGCAAGACCTGTGAAAGTGCCCTCTTTTGCACTGTTTAGATGCACAGATTACCACATTCTCTGGATCTCCAGCTGGTTCACCACAGTAGCACCCTGACTGGGGCTGTTGCTCTGAGGTTGGGGAAACCACTGGACATGGTACTGTGTAATATTTCCCAAGAAGTTCTGGACAAAATCCTAGTTTTAATAAATTGTTCTACTCTATTGTATTCACATTGAAGAACACTTCATCAAACTGAATGCGCTGAATAAACATTTCAGTGGGACTCCACACTACAAAGTCAACCTACTGGACCTCAGCAATGCGCATTTGTACTTGGTGCAATATATTTGTGATTCGGCTTCAGCGCTATCACATTGTCTTTTGCCATTAGACAGAAGTTTGTGTCAGCATTGCAGCTGCTGACGATAGACTGATCTTTAAGAGTAAAAGGGCATTTTATCTCAAGCACACCTCTACCATGGCAAGCACAGGTAATAATTCCATCCGGCGATGCACTGATCCATGGCAGTGATGTGTTGATAATTATTGTGCCTTGCATAAGCAAGCACAAGAATTTTCTAGTTAGGCCTGTTGTCTGCACTTGAAAATCGGTGTGATGATCTTGCAATGCTGTGATGTACTGTGTCCTTGCTGTTGGCTCACTCACATTTCCCCATCTAGAAAAATAGAGAATAAGGTATTGTTTAGACAGACTTCTCATACTTCATTAGCAAACTACAGTATACCACTGCAAATCCAGAATAATGTATTAATTATTCTCTATGGAGTGCACACACTATTATGTTCATGAAAAAGTTGTATATTTAGGATTGAGATCATATTTTCAGCTTGTATCATCTAAGTCCTTTAAGTGGGATTGTAAGAACATCATTGTTCCTCTGAAATATGGCTATGACAAATGGAATTAAAACCAGCCCTGGGCAGCATATACTTTGATATGTAGTCTTTCTTTGTACATTCCTATTGTTACCTCATTGCCTCTGCAGACACCTGACAGGACCGGGGATAGCAAATCCTCTTAATCAAGGATACAGCACTATCTGACCTACCTGCTTCATGGAAGACTGATGCTGTTACTCTGCCTGCTCTTTGCTCAAACAAAACCTTACTGGCAGACTGCGCTCTGATTGCCTCTTCTACTGATAAGGACTGAAAGTAGAAAAATTTAATGCTGTTTCAACAAAATTAAGCTATAAATGTAAATATTAAAAAGAATACAGATATTGGTAAATGATCGATAAAACTCACAAAAAATATAAATTAGAGTACAGGACTTACAATTTGTCAGTACATACCTCTTGCTCTGTTATCCGAAGATTGTCAAAGATGCTTTGACTCTCTACTAGTAGGGATGAGAAATCAGCATGCAACTTTGCCTTTGAATATAAATTAGAAAGTGGTTCTGGCAAATTCCGTTGAAGGGTCTTTGGTTTATATCTGTGAGAGTGGCCCTCGATCACAGACAAGATAGCAGTTCCCTTAGTACTTTCTTCCTGAACATCACATTCATACAGCTTTTGGAAGAACTCCATATACTCCTCTTCTGTGGGGAAAGGAATGCTGGGTAGTGGTGGGTGTGTTACAGTCTTCTTCTGCATGAGCAAGATGTTGCAGATTTCCTCGTACTGCACCTTGCCGGTTTTGCTCGGAAGAACCCAGGCACAGGGTATCTCTGTACTGAACAGTCCATCTTTTAGATTTACCGCTGCTAAGACAGCATACATGAGGGCAGCTGCATGAGAGCATGCTTTGCCCAGTCCTGCTTTGCAGGTGCAGTGGGCCACTAGAATTGTCCCATCATCATGGACCACGACCCATGGTTGTGTGGGGGTCAAGTTGACGGCCTGAGAGTGGTTCACCTTAAGAGAAGACAGCAGACCAATTAGTCTAGTAAAATCAACCCATTTGTCAATCAATGCATTTACAGCACAGTGCCATGTTACACACACAACTCTTTTTTGTTTTTTTACAGTGTACTAAGGGAGCGGAGAGACACCAGATCACGAGATACTACTAGATGAATGTTGAAGAAGCCAACAGATTCATTAAACCATCATAGCCAATGACTGTTAGTTTGAAAGGTTTATTTGTTAGGTTATTCAATAAATCACACCAGCCCAAGGTCCAAAATAGTATGTTTAAAATGTTAATATGACTTTGATGACACAGTAGGAAAGAAAGTTCTCTCTCTCTCTCTCTCTCTCCCCCTCCCCAACTTGCCTAGGCAGACGACCACCCACCTAGGTTTCTGCCTTTTAACAGGCAGTTTTTCCTTGCCCCTGTGGCCAAGTGCTTGCTCATGGTGGTACTGTTGGGTCTCTGTAAATGTTATGAATTGGTGCTATACAAATAAAATTGAATTGAATTGAATTGAATTGAGTGTCAGACAGGACTCGCATGCAAAAGTCTAGCTTTGAGTGGCTAGGCTAGCTGTAGCAGCCAACAAAGTTGGGTTAAAAGAACACTTACCTTTCCTTTCACGAGAAACTTCTTCTTCTTGTGAAGGTGCCATATCTTCGAGTCAAGGACCCAGCCCGCAACAAAGTACCGATATGCCTCGGTACTCCTGTATGCTTTGAGGCTTTCACCGGTGTATGGCGACGGATTATGTATTAAGTATATATATATGTCATTGAATGACAGGAGTGGTAGTTCGGTAGCAGCGGACAGAGGCTGGAAGAACGCATCAGGTATCGAGTAGGGATCACAGCCCAACGGTGATATTTTTTCAACGTAGCGTTTCTTTTCATGGCAGTCGAGGTGCGAAATGTTGTCTTTCATAGCCATTTACTGTATCCACACGAATGCGTAAATTGTAGCAAGCTAGCTAATGCTTGTCAGTACTGTCTATGCTGGTACTCGGTAGGTACTCAAGATGGCGCTCGTAAGCTGGGATAAGAGTGGATGACGTAAAAGGTCACGTGACTGATATTCATGAATAAGGTGACCAGATTTCTGAAATAAAAATTCGGGGACATTTTCAATGCGGCGTTGAAAAATCATTAAATATTATCATTATGAAATAAAAAAACGGGGACAAGTACTTTTTCATGTATTTTAACCAGCTTTTATTACACAAGTATAAATGGAAATTCTTGCTGGATTTTTTTCGTTAAAATTTGCGCTTCTTTGAAAGAGCCATCTTCTCCTCTACTCTTCTCGCCTCTCCTTGTCTCTTTTCTCTTCTCCTGCAATGCTTTTCTTTTCTTCACCCTTCTTTTTTCTCTCCTTAGCTTCACTCTGTTGTTTACTTCTTTATTTCTGCCTTTCCACACTATTCTCCTGCTCTTTTCCTCTTCTCTCCTTCACTCTTTACTATCAGTCTATTCTATACTTCTCCCTAATCTACAACAGAGCAACATAGAGATAATATTGTCATCTCATGGTAATCTAATATAGCAAGTTATAGCTTTACTAACAACAGTGACACACAAAACAGTGACTGAGGGCATCAGCTAATCAGACAACCCAGTCTCACGGAAATGCATGACACTGTCACATCATTTAATCTATTCATTCGTGATCTGGGACACGGACGATTTTCAAACATGTATTTCAATTGGAAGTATTTTTCGTGTCACTAAGCATGACTTTCAAACTAATGTTCTGTCCGGGAGCGTTCTCCCTAATGTCCCTTAAGGGGCTCAGATAAATTATTGTTTATTTTTCTAATTTGTTTCAACATTTTTCAACACAAAAACAAAAAAATTGTCCGTGATAACAATATGACAGCTTTTGGCCACCCGAATATGTCATAATTATGACTATAATAATGTGTGAGTAAATTAATTGTGTGAGCTCATCTAGACGTTGTCATTTCATCTGTCACTGTAAATCACTTTTAAAGTGAACTGTTTTGGGTTTTACTTTGCTCTGTGTTAAGTTGTGTACAAAACAAGTAAGGTGCTGTCTTTGAACAATTTATTATGCTCTCATGGTGCTTTCCAGGTCTTATACCGGCAAAAGTCCGCCATAGAGATAAAGAAAAACCCGCTAAAATAAGTACAACAAAACCCTCCCTACTTCAGGTCTTCTGTGCCGTCCTTCAAAATAAAAGTCTGCTTCAGAGTAAAACATACCGTAGCTAGGGATGAACGATTAACGGTTTAAAGGTAAAGCATGGTAGAATTCCTGACAGTTAATATTATGCTACCGTTTCAAAACTTAACTATCATTAAAACCGTGATAACTGTGTGATATGACACTTTCGCAGTAAATTTGTCCAGAATCAACCACAGTTAATAACACCCTCCCAGGCACAGGTGCAGTGTGGGTTAATGTTAATGCATATCTGATATGGTTTTCTTATCATTAGGTATTGGCTATATTAATATTGTATTTTTTTGCAAATCAAAAGTGCACATTTCTGCTAACTTTGTTTGTGATTGATGGTTGACAGTTTCTTTCTTTTCTCCCTGCAGATCCTGTATAGTCAACCCCCATCACACGTTATCGTCATTATTTTGAATACCCAAAGGCACTTTTAAGAGCCAGGTCCATCTGTCTGCCTGTCAGTCTGTCTATCTATCTATCTATCTATCTATCTGTCTGTCTATCTATCTATTTATCTGCCTGTCTGTCTGTCAGTCTGCCTGTCTGGGTCCGTCTATCTGCCTGTCTGTCTGTCTTTCAGTCTGTTTAGGTCAGTCTGTCTGTCTGGGTCAGTGTGTTTGTGTTGCAATGGCCACGAGATGTACCATTGACCGCCAGCATCCCAGCTACAAAGAGGGGAAACGTATATTATGAATAGATTCAGAAAGTGCAGGAGAAGACACACATTTGATGACTACAATGTTTATGTATTAGTGTTGTAGGACCTTGTCATCATCTATTATCAACACAAGAGACTTTTCTTTTTGGTTTCTTGATTCCACACTCATCATATTATTTTGATTCTTTGCCAGTTCAGAAAGGTCTCTCTCTGACTTTTTGACACAGGAGGGGAGGTGAGACTGTGGCCCCGACAGTCTCCTGCACAGAGAGCCTGGTTCTTTTCAGATTCACAGATGGTATCTCTTGGTGTCAATTTGTTTTATCCTCTTCAACAGACCACCGACTCCTCCATAGATCAGAACAACACTTCACACTTAGGTTCTGGAAACCGTTGTTTTCTTACAAGAGATGTGTGATAATTTAAATGCCTTTTTAGTTGTAAATCCCTATGGAATGGACATGGAATGTGTTTGCATCTCCTTTGATCTAAATTATACCACCTCCAGAGAGAGGTTCCTTCAAGGTAATTTATGAGAGGTCCATTTGCTAGAGGACATTCCAATCTATAGCAGTAACCACATTTGCACGGATTTAGATTTAAATTTTCTGTTGGAGTATTATTGTAAAATTTAATCTTCTCAAAATCAAGAGATTGCCATCCAGCATGAGAAGGTCGCAAATGTAATGCTTTTCTGATGTTCACATTCCCAGGTTGGATTAAGTTACAAAATCATGTGTAAAATGTCTGAATTTTTGATGGAGCCACAGTGCCACCTTTTGGTAAGATTCTGGTATAGCGTAAGGTATCTTCAAAACAGACTTTGTTTTATAATTGTGTATTATTCCAAATGGTAAATGCCTGACACATAATTTTATGACAAAGAATTAAGCTAACACTATACGAAATATGTACAATCCATTAGTGTTGCTTCATATGCATGTTTGTGACATTTTAACTAGTTCTGCTTTTATTTTTACATAAAGTAATTTCGGTTATGTTATGTTAAAACATGTAAACTATGTATTAAGTCATAGGGGGGTTCTGTGAATGGTGAATTATGATTTCGAAACTTTAAAACACACAGTTAATAGAGTTACGAATATCAAAATATTGCTAAAGGAAGTGACGCGATTAGCCTTTCCAGATACGCCTCCAGACTAAAACATATATATAATATAGACTCGGGTCACTCTTTTTCTCTTCTTGTTCTCTTCTTACTTTTACACTTCCAAAACTCTCTTCTTAAATTTGCTTTGGATCCATTCGTTATTTACTCTCGTTCTACTTTTAATTTCCGTACTTTACTTCGTTTGAGACACATGTTGAATTTTCCTCACGTAATAGTTTGCGGTGCTGAAGTACTTTTTAGTACTTTTATTTTGAAGGCTCAAGACAGGAACAAAGTTAATTCTTTTATACGTTTTTTTAGTTTATATATATTGTCAAGTATTGTCGCCTTAATCACAGAAAGTGAATTTAATTTAATTCTTGGATCCACTGACTACAGAGGATTCGCCAGGCCAGCGTTTCGTCCTACAGTTATTTTAGACAAGAAGTTGGATTAGTTCATAATCAAAGCCGAAGACCAACCACTCTGAGGAACTTTTCTTAAGACATTTATCATAAGCCAGAAGGACATCACAGTGGCTCACCGCTCAAGGAGACGTATAAACGTTTTAGCCGGACAAAGACATTATTCTTCAGACTATCTGCCTCCAACACACTCAAAGCGTCAAGCTGCGCTGGGCCTTGGACTGAAGAGCTAATTGGTATCGGTGACGACACATTCTTGGACCTGTGATTCTGAACAGCAGCCGAGCAGTACCAGCCAGAGGAGAAAGATCCTGAAGTCCCTCCATCTCTACAAAAAGTAGGCTGAAACCCACATACATTGCCGGGGTCCCACACACTTCCCAAGAGTTGGTGTCTGTCTCTGAGCTTTGATTCCCATAGTTTAAGCTTAGAAGAATTTTCGATTAGGGCCTCGTAGTTTTAAAAGTTACTCCCGTAATATTTTAAATTTACTGCCGTATTGCAAAATCCACCATCGCTCCGGAATCACCCAATATTAATAATTAATTTACTGTCCACATATTTTGTTACTTGTTGCTGTTTGTTTGAATTGTCATTTCATGCTATTTACTCTTCATTAATTTAGTTAATAAACATATAGAACCATATGTCCATGTCGGTGCAGGTTGATTTGATGTAGGGAAAACGATAAATCGTGTAAAAGAAATCACTACTTTAGAATATGAGATTGAACATAGATTTTGAAATTGAATAAATTGATTTGAAATTGATTTGATTAGATCTGTGGAATAATTTCCTCCGGATTATTCCAGTAGCTAAACAACGGAGGTGGTGCCCCATTTACGAGTGTATTATTAGTCACCAGTGATTAATTACCTTTCTTATTAACCCTTTTTAAAAATACTAGATTTTGACATCTACATTTCAGGAGGCTCTGGCTTGAAAGTGGTTTGAGATAGAGACAAAGTGTAAATGAGACAAATATTGAGAATGACCTAAAGTTTATCTAGGGAGTAAATTTCCCCATCTAATTTGCATATTATGACGTCATATGGCAACGGCCATGTTGGATTATATAATTTCCATGAAACACCTGATATTTTGAAAGAGAGTTGAACTTATTTCATCAGATTCACCCCCTCCATCCATTTGTTATGTTGTCCACATATCAAATGAACAGGTAAAAGTAAATTGTAAGCCAACAGTCGTAAACTAGAACCATTACTACCACAAAACTCATGTCAACAGTAGGCGTTTTTTATGATTTTTTACCTACCACCACCCCCCCATTGGAGGACACATTTTCTTTTCTTTTTTATTCTCTTCTTCATTATTATTATTATTATTATTATTATTATTATTATTTTAATATGACAATAATAACAGTAGGCGTCTTTTACTCCCTTACTGATACTACGAGTTTGTGTAGTACTCCCACCTATGTTGGGCAAAGGGTCGTGACTATCACGCTCACTAATCGACGAGCCGTCATCTCCCAAAGGTAGATTTTCCCCTTCAGAATCAGAGTCAGCGAATAGGAGACCCATCACTTCCCTAAGCGTCAACTTTTTGCTTGCCATTTTCATTTATTTTGTCTTAATAACTCCTACATCCAGCAATACCGCTTCAGCATAAATAGCGCCCTGGCACACTATTTCCGGTTTGTCATCCAACAGTTTGGACGGGACTTCCTCGAACATTTTGCATTGAAAAATTACGTTTTTCTGAGCTAAGGTCTAAGTAAGGGATGTCTGCCAACTAGTGGAGGGGAGTATGAACAACATATAACACTCTATTAGGAGAAAGCAGCTGTTTGATTCAGTACCGCGTCCTGTCGCAAGTTTGCGACTGGCGCTTAAAGGGTTAAATAGTAGTGTAACCCCTACAGTGTGACAGGTCAGGAAAAACCTGAAAATCAACTCTTCCTCAGGTGACTGAGAATGTCAATGCAGGATGAGATCAGACATTGTCAGAACCAAGAGTCTAACTTCAACTATAGAGAGAGGGATATTATGGTTGAGTTGGCCATTGCATGAACTCCTCATTACAAAGACAAATAAATGTACAGGGCACAAGGGCTCACTGAATGGTTTGATAAGGATGAAAATCATATCCTGTGGATTTTGAACTCATCACATCTCTATCCAGTTCAACAGAGATTCTGGGCTATCCACCACCACCATCAAAACACCAAATTAGGGAACATGTTCTGGAAGAATTGAGCTCCATCCCTCCAGTAGTGTTCCATACACTTGGAGAATCTATGCCTAGGCTCATTTAAGCTGTTCAACACCTTACTAAAACACTAGGTTGCATTTTCGTTTTTCATTTGTCACCTGTCTCGGTTTCAGTACCTTTAACTATTGAATTTTCACTTCAACACACAGAAAGCAGTTGAGGAGAGGAAACGGGCACATTCTGGTGGAGAACCTCCGTGTAGCTCCAATAGTGACTGTGCCAGACGAGGCAAGCCGAGGGGGAGGCGTGGAGGGCGACACCAAGCCTCAGCTCCAGGTTCTTATCTGAATTATTTGACATTTATTGGAATTTAATGCGTAAATACTAGATCAGTTTGTAGCATGAGAAAATATTTATTAATGTTAATTATTCTTTAATGTACTCTTTTACAGTCACATTCCCCCCAGCTGAATGCTCCTTGTCATCCAATGTGGACGTTCCGCTTACTGCACCCTCGGCACATCTAAATCCTCAAGAGGCATTTGGTAAATCCCACTGATGAATTTAAGTTTAAATCTAAAATTTAAAGGTATCACTGAGAGAAAAAAGCCCTTTGTATTCTTTGTCCATGTACTTTTACTGTCAGTTATGTCAAAGTACAAATTTTGGCCAGTTCGATAATGAGCTGTGAATCCATTATAGCCAAAGTTTATATTTTCTTTACAGAAAAGTTCATGGAGAGGCTTTCTTCTCTAAATGCCTCAAGTCACTCTGCCGAGCCTCAAAGAAGCTCTGCATCGTCATGGACTTTTCGGCAGCAGAAAGCCTCAGAGCGCTGGAAAGAAGCATGACTACAATGCCTCATTGAAAAGGAGGCTGTTGGTCATCCCTTGTGTTGCCTCTGCCACAAGTAAGTTATTAGGTTGGATCACATTAATCTTAAACTTTATTTACCCAGGGTAGGCTTGCTGAGCATTACAGTAATTCTCAGTGCACTGCTAAATAGGCTAACATGCATGTCTTTTGGGGTGGGAGAAAAACTGGATACCCAGAGGAAACCTACATGAATGTGAAAAGTACATCTAGGACCTTCTTATCAAATCGATTATCTAACTTAATTTAGAATACTGTAGCTTACTGTAACTTGAGTGTATTGTAGTTTGAGTTATTCACATGAATAGTTGATTATATGAATTTTGTATTTCATCCCTAGGTGCAGAGAGTGTCTCCCTGAAGAGTGGTTCTGTGGGGACTGCGATGTACTACATCACAAAAAACAGCCACTCCACAATAGGGAATGTCTGATACGTGGGTTTTTTGAACCCATTCCTCCAATCACACGTCATTAGAGGGGAGGGTGGATATTACACTCAGGAGCAAGGTATATTCCCAACAAAGCTTTTATTTTGCTGTTCACATGTGTCTGCAGCTTTTAACAGATAATATGAATGAATGGTCTTTCTTTTTGCCAGCTTTCATCTTGTCAAACTGCATCTGTGACGGCACAACCTTCACTGTGTTAGCAGGCAAACCAGTGATTTTAATTACCATCAAAAAACAATTCACTATTTAAATTTCTATTTCAAGATGATTTCCAGAAATCAAATTACATATCAATATATTGGGGGTGTTTTAAAATGGGTATTATGCATGTTTTTTTTCTTTCTTGTTCTAAGGGCGTTATGACTTGCATCAGCCACTGTATGTATGTCAGACATGCCAGCAGCAGTGGACCCCTGACATGAAGGACTCCCTTGGGAGTGGATATTGACCAGGGGAGAAATATTTGCCTACCCCCTGTACCCTCAAAAGGAGCTGATATCAGCCAGGGCACAATTCTTTGCCATGGATGTGGCTTCAAATACTGGCCATGCCTGGAGAAATTTGCCAGTGTCCTTCCTGCTCTCCAGGAGCTAACCACCATGAAACCTTTCCTCAGTGTCATGCATGCTCGAGCTCATGCTACTAAGTGTGAGGCATGTTTATTATTTTTTCATCATATGTAAATTGTAATGTTTAATAATATTAAATTGAAGTTAATGGGTAAACTATACTATGTATACTTTTTGTGTTACCTTCCACTCAACCTTTAATAACAGATTAAATGGAGTGGTAGGAACCAGGAGAGAGCAGGGACAACTGCTGGTGAAGAGGTGGAACAAGTGAACAGCTACCTCTCTCGTTGTGCCCTTAGGACAAAATATATGTCAAAGGCAGGTGATCAGAGTGTTTTCCATATTTTTGCATACTTTTTTTCAAAGACTGCATGCCATCAACTCATACTTTGCCTTCAATAGCCCAGGTGGACATGCTTACATTGCATGCAATGGGGTGGAACCACAAGAAAAGTGATTCCTTACATCAGGCACTTTCCACAAGATATGTGAAGGTAA
The DNA here is from genome assembly GCF_905237075.1 of Dicentrarchus labrax. Lineage (NCBI taxonomy): Eukaryota > Metazoa > Chordata > Actinopteri > Moronidae > Dicentrarchus > Dicentrarchus labrax. The sequence continues at coordinate 32,334,731 of NW_026136720.1, forward strand.
GTCTAATGGTTTTATTTTGTTATTTGTTATCATTTGAGCTGTTGTTAATCATACAGACTTTATCCTGATTACTGTGTAACACTGTTTATCAGACTTGTCAGAGGCTCCTGGATGAGACTGCAAAGCTAGCAGAGCTAAAAACACAGCTACATTGCTCAGATGAAATGTTGTCACAGTGGATTTCAGATGTGAAGGAATGGGCAGCTGGAGGTAAGCATGACCAGAAAATAACACAATACTTTTCCACTACTATTTGACAACAATAGTTGGCTGATCTTTCAGGGCAGTTAAAGTGATCTCTGTGGATTACAAGCGGTGGTGACATCACATGCCACCAAGACCAGCAAAATGTGTGACATGTTGGCTTAATTGTATATTCCAGTTTATCTGTAGAAGTACACATACCAAATTGTACAATCAAGTCGGGTTAAAAGGGGTTTATGTGTAACATGAATTCAAACATTGAAACTGTTACATGTTGTTTTATTGTGAATTTTACTATTCTTTCTACAGAGACACGAGATACATCTGACAACCTGCAAGGCACCACACACACAGGGCTTCAGCGGCCCATTGAGGGGCTCTACCTCAGTGTGAGGCAGCTGAAGCAAAACCTGTACGGTCAGAATGGTATTACTACTGTATATAATACAATAGGTTAACTCTCCACAAACAAATACATGGAATTAGTACACAATGTAGAAGCAATTAAGCCAATTACAGCTCAATCATTACATTCTCTTCTGTTTGATTGTAACTGATTATTATCTAGATTGTCATTATTACATACTTCAGTCACTGCAGCTTCACTTTCACTTTTTGAGTACAATGCATTTTTTTTGGTCAAACAGTTCTGTCAAGAGCCTTTACCCGTCTACTTCATGTCATTCTAGACAGCAACAAGCTTTGCCACCGGCTTCGAAGGAAGCTGGCAGAAGACAAAAAGCTCCTTCTTCAGGAGATACAAAAGTACAACAAACTTGACTCTGCAGCAAACATTGATGCAGCTGTGGTGGAGCACTCCCTGAGTGGAGAGAGCACTGTGTCCCCAATATGGCCTTGGGAGGTTCATGACAGCGGTATGTCAGTTTTCAGAAGATCAGCTGTATACAGTATACTGAAATAAGTGTGCAAAATATATTGAGTGGTTTAATATTCATGTGGTTTCTATGTGTATTTTACGTTTTCTTATTTTGTATAAGATTGATAAAAAGTACAATTGTTGTTGCTAAATATTTGTTATGTTTATATGCAACATTGTCTAATGTATTCATAAAACTGTCCTTGATTTTTTTGCAAACATTGGAACCAAGAAACAGCTTCATGACCAAGTGATGACAACAAAGCGACTGCAGGAGGACACTGCACATGGTTGCAGAACATGACATTGGTTCTCAAAAACAAGGTGGCTGAGGAGGGTAAGTTGACGCAAAACATAGCTATCCATGACCAACTCACTTTCAATTACAAACCTTCAATAGAGTAGAACAATCATTGTTTGCAGTGATGGTCATTTAATTTGTACATAGTAAAATGGTGATTTACATTGTTTGCTATGGTAACAAGTCAGTAGGGCAGTAAAGTGTGTCACTTTTGCCAGATGTGGAGATATTCAGCACTGTGGCTATAGCCTGAAATCAGAAATTGACAAAATAATTGTGAACATTGGAAGGTGTGGCTAATGTGTCACACGGGGTTAGCATAATAGTAAGCTTGTGCTTACCATTAGCTCCATCTGAAGCCTGCTTGGTACCATGGCAACTATTCACATATGGTATGTAGATCTGGACAGGATAGAGCTTTCTACTCTACTGAAGTTACAGTATGTGGTCTCATGAAGCAATCTTACTATGTAGAATGTCTGTAATGTAATATGTATATTTTGAGGTGGAGACAAAGGAAATTAAGTACTTTGCAGTCTCTTGAGGAGAAGAAACTCAGGTGTCAGAGAGGTTGTAAGTGGTCCTCCAACAATACAAGACTGCTTTAGGACCTGAGGCCTCTGTCATTCTACATATTGAAGAGGAAGATCAAAGTGTCCACAGCAGTCCAGACACCAGTGAGGATGAAGAGGAAAACATAACTTAGGTAAAGTGTGTGCGCATGTGTGTGCGTGCACATTCACATACCAAGACAGATTAGTGTTACTCTTTAGTGATTATTTATCTATTTATTTATGCTTGTTCATTCTAAACCAGCTTAACTTTAGCTTTTGATCTTACCTCTTGTTTTTTTTCCCTCAGATTGAAGCTGCACTGAGGATTGTGGTGAAGGAAATGGACTTGCCCTTTATCTTTGTGTTATTAGTACTATTAAGAATAAGAATAACAAGAACTTAATTTATCCCCAAAGGGAAAGTGCCTATCTGGAACAGACCAATTGCCTTGTATTGCTGCGTTCAGCATTGTTTGGGGGTTGTACCCATTCAGACCAGCTGATTGCTTGGTCCCTGGAAGTGCTTCTCAACCGCTTATCCGGGCAACTTCCCACCTGACACTGTGCACCCTTGGGTCCTCTGCAACACACCCACCAAGTGTAAATTAAATCAGATGAACACTACTAACTGCCCCCTGTCAACTGACAGCAGTCAGCTGACCCTCTACAAAGGAAACAAAGAAAGAAGGAAGAGTCATTACATCGCTGTAGCGCGTGAACATTCATTGGTGCCACACTTGACAGCTCTCCGCACAGTTACATAGCATTGTGGTGAACTTTCAGACCACTGTTTCATCTCTCCGCTTCCAGTTTCACAGATTATCAATCTCGGTGATGGAGGCACTAGCAGTGTGTTGTTATTAAGTTAATGTATGTAAAAGATGACTCAAATCCTCAAATGTCTTCTTTTGTTCAGAATTCAAAGATACTCAGTTGACAGTCATAGAAGTATAAAGAAACCAGGAAATATTACATTTGAGAATCTGGAATCAGATAATTTTGAATTTTTTATTTTCAAAAAATGACTCAAAATGATTATTCGTTCATCCAAACAGTTGGTTATTAATTCAAATCAAATTGTTGCAGCTCTGACATGTCATGTAAAATGTAAACCAAGGAGAAAGTCCATTTTGATTGATAGGGTGGCGTGACCATTGAAGATACACATTTAGTTGCAACATAGAAGAAAAAACTATTACCTAATCAAAAACAAATTAATTTTAGCCAATTTAGGTCTTTTTTTTTAATGCCTGGGATCACCTGAGTTCTTTGACATCAAAGTGGGGTCATGAACCAAAAGTGTTTTATTATGAGAACTTTAATTTACACAGACATATAATATGTATGTAATATGCATTAGACTGTGTGTAACAAATAGTCAGTTGTATATGTTCTTATTATATGTTTTTTGGTATGTTAATATAGGTGACACAGTATAACTTGATTACATGTTCTGTTGTCAGTGCTTATGTAAAGCTAACCCCACAGTCCATTTTTAAGAAATACAGCCCAATTGTTTGTTGGACAGATATGCATTTGGTGTATTTTCTCCAGTATGTTGTTGCAAAAGATGAATAAACTATTGCCAAAAATGACCATTTTTTGATTTACTTTTCCATCATGTTTAGAAACATCATGTGACAGTTTTGTGTTTTATAAAAAAGATAGCCTACTAGCAAGAGAAAATATGGGAAACAAACATAAATAAGGCATAATTATATTTGGAATTTAGTTCAATTTAACATCAAAATACATTATTTTTTAAGTGGATTACATTAATGACCTGATTTCCTTGTGATATATTTCACCCAAATCATCTATATACAGTATAATGTAGCCTATGTTTTACTTGTTGTAGATTTTTGATTTAGTTAAGATACATTTTCATAAACTTAATTACAACCCCCCCTTGGTGGAAGAACTACAAGTATCCCTTCTAACTTGTATGCTTCCTAACAATTTCAAAGGAATGATTGTAATGGGCATTGTATTTTTAAATACATTGATGTATTCCCCATGATTAGAAATTTGCAGTATTAAATTGGATGGAGGAAGTTGGGAAACACATTACAACGTTATTAATATATAAATGTAGTGCATGATACTTAGATAACCTAAATTGTCATGTTAATATCAAATTCAAGTTGTGTTCACTAGCCAGTAAGGCTATTGCTAGTTATCTACGACTGCTATCATTTATTAATCCATCCTACTGCAGGTATACTGAACTAAATGGTCTTGTTTGGAAGCCACACCATATTAAAACAAATTATATACCACATTAACACTTTATAGCGAGAAAATAGATCGAAGGATGAGGTCTGAAAGATTTGTTTTGAAACGTTGCTTAATATACGTTACGCCATTGAACACACCCCTTTCTGTCGGCAAGATAGAGCAGCAGGAAAAACGTAAAAATAGCACTAATAAATGTATATATTTATCTTTTTCATCACATATATCTATTCACAATATAAACATATATGTTATGGTCATACTTTGCCTGTTAAGAATTTGAGCGGATATATGATTTCTGAACCCTAATGTCAACATCTTAACCCTAAACCGGAAGGATACCAGAACTACAATTTATGCCGAGTTACAGTGGTTACAGTACACAGCATTGTGCTGCGTCATAGCTTTTGTAGTTCCAATGAATTATCTTTATTATGTAAAATTGTGAACACGAACTTTGCAAGCTTATTATAAGTTTTTAAGGGTGGAAAGCACACCTGTTTGGTCTGATTTTGACTTTTTTATTGGTAAGAGGGTGAAATCATGTTTTTTTTAGGTTTTGACCCTACTCAGTGGCGTCCCCTATTGGTCTGCTGTCGAGTATGATAGTAGAGGTGCAGAGCTTTCCAAAACTGTTGACCCCATGTCTGTAGCATATTTTGTTGTTGAACTATAAGCCTTCAAAAGTGTCACAGGTACAAGGTTCAAAGGGCACACCTGAGGAGCAAGAACTGCCCAAAAATCTCATATTGACATATGTTGCTCCCTAGGTCAAGACCTTTCCAACGATGTCTTCACTGTTGTCCTACGACAAAGTTTGATTTTCTTGTTGGTACACACCATGGCTGTTTGACGTATACATTCAGAGACCTCTTTAAAGGAGTCATATTATGCCCTTTTTCAGGTTCATAATTGTATTTTGTGGCTCTCCTACAATAGGTTTAGATGTTTTAATGTTCAAAAAACACATTTTTCTCATACTGCCTACAGCTAAACACCTCTTTTCAGCCTCTGTCTGAATCGCTAGGTTTTAGCGCCTGTCTCTTTAAGACCCCCCTCCCGAAAAGCCCAGTCTGCTCTGATTGGTCGGCATTATGACGCGGCTCACGCGGATGACGCTCCGGCCCCTCCCCTTTGTTGCCGGCAGGTAGCTCCTCACTGCTACTGAGTTTAGCTTCATTTCTACCGTCAATATTAATTCAATAACTGCTTCTAAAGCAAAAACTTCACCAGCAGACATGTTGGAGCGGGAGTCTGACCTGAAATCACGGAGAAATGAACAACATCAACAATCAGGATTACAGCTTTCTGTGACGTTTTCCTCAGGTAAATACAGCTATATTAACTATATATACATACATACATACATATAACTAATATATATATATATATATATATATATATATATATATATATATATATATATATATATTAACCTCTATCTATCACATAATGTTAGTGTTTATACCTTAACTATGAGAACCAACACTGTGTTTTATGCTTGTCTTTACAGGTACAGCAGTGAGCACTGACCTACAGTCTACACAGCCCACTGAAGTTAAACATATTATATATTACATAATATTAACAACATTAGTCAAGCAGTTGTTTCTAGTGAAGAAACACCCAGTAAATGTACCAAAGTAATCAGAGTAATAGTATAATGATTACTGTAACCTCCCATCTGTTATATTCTTTATACACATTAGTTTACTGAGACCATGGAAACAGAAACCTGGAATACTTTATCCTGTACAACATGTCAACATAACTGAAGGAATCACTCATCTAATAAAGTAACTTGTTCATGTGGTTTAAAAACTGCCAAGTTACCAACTGTTAACTGTACTGTATCCATATTTCAGTCTGATATTTTAACTTAACCCTTTAGGCGCCGGGTTTTATTTAGAAAAATACTAGATTTTGACATCTAAATTTCAGAAGGCTCTGGCTTGAAAGTGGTTTGAGATAGAGACAAAGTGTAGATGAGACAAATATTGAGAATGACCTAAAGTTTATCTAGGGAGAAAATTTTCCCATCTAATTTGCATATTATGACGTCATATGGCGACGGCCATATTGGATTATATAATTTCCATGAAATACCTGATATTTTGAAAGAGAGTTGAACTTATTTCATCAGATTCACCCCCTTCATCTATTTGTTATGTTGTCCACATATCAAATGAACAGGGAAAAGTAAATTGTAAGCCAACAGTCATAAACTAGAACTATTACTACCACAAAACTCATGTAAACAGTAGGCGTTTTTTATGATTTTTTACCCACTACCACCCCCCCATTGGAGGACACTTTTCTTTTCTTTTTTATTCTCTTCTTCATTATTATTATTATTATTATTATCGTCACTATTATTATAACATGATAATAATAATAACAGTAGGCGTCTTTTAGCTGCAGAGGTCTAATCTGATCTATCCAGATAAAAGTTTGTAGTATTTGTAGAGTGTGGAACCTCTCATTGCAAGGCACAGTACAGAGACAATATGAACAATATTGAGACCCCACCACATAGCCTAACAAATGGACAGGTACACATCCGCATCGGATGGCTGCGCCACTGCCGCGCATGGACGCACTGTGACTGGCGCGGTAGAAAGAGTGAACACTAACGCTGGTCCCAGCATTATTCTCACCACCCCCACTACTTCTACCACATCCATTAGCTCCCTTACTGATACTACGAGTTTGTGTAGTACTCCCACCTATGTTGGGCAAAGGGTCATGTGTTTGTGCTTGTGTGTTCTCCTCGCTCTGCCCGGCAGCGCCGGTGCAAAGACGCACCGTGACTATCACGCTCACTAAACGACCGGCCGTCATCTCCCAAAGGTAGATTTTCCCCTTCAGAATCAAGGGTCAGCGAATAGGAGACCCATCACTTCCCTAATCATAAACTTTTAGCTTGTCATTTTCGTTTATTTGGTCTCAACAACTCCTAAATCCAGCAATACCGCTTCAGCATAAATAGCGCCGTGGCGCAATATTTCCGGTTTCTCGCCCAACAGTTTGGACGGGTCTTCCTCGAACATTTTGCATTGAAACATGATGTTTTTCTGAGCTAAGGTCTAAGTATGGGATGTCTGCCAACTAGTGGAGGGGAGTATGAATGAGATATAACACTCTATTAGGAGAAAACAGCTGTTTGATTCAGTACTGCGTCCTGTCGCAATTTTGCGACTTTGGCGCTTAAGTAATAATACTTTTAACCCTTTAAGTTCACCTTCAGATATGTGTAAAAGCTGCAATTATGTTTGAACCCCATTAAAAATACTGTATACTGAATATTCTATCATTTATATTATATACTGTATTATGATGTCATTTATCTTCCAATGTAATAAAGTTTGAATGTGAGACAGTAATGTATTGTGTTGCTTACAGTCATTAATACAGGTTTAAGTTCCACATTTTCATATTGATAGATGTTACACGAATCAGGTTTTCAAGTCTTGTACATCCAGGAAATCTTCATAAAACCTGAAATAACATGTTATTTATATAAAACCACACTTATTACTGAATTTAAAAATGACCAAAACTCTTCTTAAAAGTAAAACACTTTATTTATATTTCATTCATATTCCAGTTACACATGTTGTAAGTAACAAAGCTATAACTTTTATGTAAACTGTGCAGATCATGTCCTCCATCAAGGTTTATGGTTTCTAGTATACTGAAGTGTGAGCTGGTAATGGAGCTCTGCGGTCAGTGTTCATCTTGTTGAGTCTTCCTTTGGATACCCAGACTGTCCTGATGCTGCAGCTGTCTCTGTCCTCTGATGGGTCCAGGAACACCTGAGCTTCATCAGGTCACCTGTAAAACATGGAAGATTCAGTGTTACTTGTAAGGCAGCACATAATATACAGTACAATACAGTATAATATAATAAAAGTACAACAGCTCATTGTGGCTCACAGTAGTCCTAAGTTATAAAATAAAATAATAAGCAGTGTCTCTGGTGAGTTCCTTGTTGCAGCTAACTGTAGTGATGTGTTGTTGAAACAGTCTGAGGTTACCAACACAATGTCTATCTAATGGCAGCAGATACACACACAGGACATTTACTGACTGTAACTGATGTTGTAACAAGTTCCCGGTTCAATAACAGACATTTAGCAGTGAGCCTCAGTGTTTATAATACAATAGGAGATTATATGAGTATGTTACACTGGACCTACACTTATATCGTCAGTAATAGCAGTACTTCAGTACTTCAGCTAAATATTTAACTTTTATTTGTCGCGGTTTGACTCCACAAAAAGCCTAGTGAGCAACCCCAGCTGCTGGGTGCTAATCAAAGTTACACAGTAATACTAAACTAATGAATCCCTGCAGTTTGACTATTTCTCTCTCACAGTAGCTCTATTGTTAACTCTGGTGCACGTTGATCAAGTTAATTTACACACGTAACACACGCACACACACACACCTGAACGAAGCAGAGAAACAACAAAGCTAGCGCTAGCTGAGATAACGTTAGCACGTCAGTATAAAGTTACACAATAATCACCATCACTCACTCCCTGTATTTTGTTAGCTTCTAAGGAGGCTTGATCACAGTTTGACTATTTCTCTTTCACGGTAGCTCTAGCTTTACCTCCGGTACATTTCACACACACACACACACACACACACACACACACACACACACACACCTGAGCGGAGCAGGACAATGGCTCCGGAATAACAAAGCTAGCGCTAGCTCAGAGAGCTAACAGCTGATGAGCAGCTACAGTTTGTTTTCTGCTCTTTCTAACAGCCACACAAACATATTACTGACTGAGCACGTTTAACTACATACAGACCAACATAAAGCCAATTACCCCCGGACACAAAACCCACAACAGTAACAGAGTTACAGAGCCCCCCCTCCCCCTCGAAGCTTGGTGATTCTCGGTATAAACTTATAATAAACTTCGTGTGAATCTCTATAAAAATATCAGCAGGGGAGAATATGGAGACATCTGCACCAGCTGGTTAATACATTAACTTCACCTTATAAGTTTCATGTTCATCTTTTAACATTTAACAAACATTTAACAAACAATAACTACGTTAGCATGTGCTAGCATTGCACGAACAATGAAAAACAAAGTATAAATTCTTAAAAATACTTACAGTGACTTCCTCTGCTGTCTCTCCACAGACAGTTGGTACAATCCCTCTTTCAGGAACAGTCTTTCAGTCAGTCCACTGTTGTACTGACCGAGGTTGTGAAAACAGTCCAACACGAAAGTTCACACACACATTCCCGTTTTTGTGACTCTAGCCGGACATTGCCGTAAAAAATTATTTACATACATTTACATATGTAAATTTGTGTTGGGCTGTGCAGCCAATGACTGAACAGCTTGTCTGCTGAGGCCTTTGCCCAGTCATTAGGCTGGCAGGCGGCAGGCGGCAAGCTGCTGGCTGGACTTGCTTGTTCTCCGCTAGCTTGCCTTTTATAGTAGCAATGGCGGAGCTCCGATAGTCAACAGGAAGTAAAGAGAGGTGGGTGGCAACAGGCAGGGCATGTGACGTCACAAACTACACACTTCTGAAGCTTTGTGATTGCTCTCCTATATTCTGACTGAGGCAGCCCACAAAAACATGACTGAGTCATTTTTTTTCATACTTTGCCTGCTAATAGGCCCTCCAGAGTCCCAAATGTACATAATAAAATGATTAAAAAGTTGGTTTTGCATAATATGTCCCCTTTAAGGGCCGAGCTGGAAACAATCACTCAGAATCTTTTAATGGGTATTTTGAGGCCAGATTTATTTAAGATATCGATTATAGGATTATACACAGTCATACTTTTCAATGTGGACCAGTTCCGAGTTTATTTTCCCCTTAAACTACTGATTGTTTCACCTTTGGCATTTTCCCATTAACTTAATATGGCTATTTATAGACCCTTTAACCCCTTCCCAAGTCTGACAGGATCATCCTGGATGATCCAATTTATAATATAACGTAGTGCTAATACATTTCTGTGTACAGCTTAAGTTTTGCAAACATATCTTATAAAATGACCATCATAGGACCTTTTTATCAAAAAAGTCAGCATAGGCCTAACATGTTGTGCGGAGGGCGATACATATAAAGTACTTCATAGGACACTGCAACTTTAATCTCTCCTCAAACCATCCAGAATGGTCCTATATTGTCCGGATGACATCGTCCTAAAACCTGTGTGTATAGTTTCACGTATAGATATATCTCTAAACATGAACCCGATGACAGCTGAAGCTAAAAAAAAATGACTGAATCTCAATGGTTACGTTCTTAAAATCAAAGGTGTACTTTGTCCTAATATTTTACAATATCTCAAAATTTTTCTGTTCACCTTCCTTTTCTCCAGGCTTGGAGTCATGTGTTGTATTCAGCCTGAGAAACTCTTTCGTGTCCAGAAGCCTTTTTTCTTTTCTTTTTGTTTCAGTCTTGCTTTGGTTGTGTTGGTGAGGTCAGATCACTGTAGATAGTTGCTCTGACCTTTCTCAGGCCAGGGAACAGTCAATCATGCTACCGTATCAATGTATCCTAACCTCCAAATACTGATGGACAAATCAAGATGGGCTTATCGAGGCAAATGCACATAAGTAAACTGAGGGCAGTCAGACAATTTGTTATGTATTAGGAAAATAATTATTGGATTGGATTAAAAGCTACTAATTTTACAACTCCGTAGAGCAGTATGTACTGTATATTCCGTCAATACACAAGTACACTTTTCAGAAATGCTGATACTTACATTTAGTTCTCTGTATAAAGACATTGGCAAACCTGAATGAAGTGTACCACTGCTGTGGATGAAACTAGTGGCCCTTTGCATGTAGCAATGACATAATCATTAGCAACATTCACATAATGTTACATAAAAAAAATTACATATATTTTTAAAAAGCTAAAACAAATAATCTACCACAAATATGTAGTCCACTTTGATGTATACAAAATGTAAACATACTGTAGTACAGTATACGGTATACTGTATGATTTGGGTGAAAGAAATAACGGAAGTTGATTCATTAAAGTAATCCACTTAAGCAAGTGAAATAATGCGATGTGATTGCAAATAAATAAAAGATAAATTGCAAGTATAATCATGCTGCATTTATGGTTATTTTCCTCATGTTCTTTAGCTATTACCTTTCATCGACTAACACTATCACATTGTGTTTTCAAATAAGATGATGCATCAAATAATATGTCACTTATATTAGCAAACAATATAAAGTACAAAAAAACTAAAAACTATGAATTAATTCATTGAAGAAAATCCTTCGGTTGCCAGGAATGGGCCCACTCCTTACCACTGAAAACAGAAGGGATTTTTGTCTGTTACTGGTACTTGTCGAGTCTTTTCAATGAACTTAAACCTTTAAAACATGAGTCAAGCACACATCAACACAACACAATTAAAACAAAGTCTTAAACACACTCTGAAGTAAATCAATTATGCATAAACATATGGGTCACTTCAACTGAAGCAACAGTGAAAACAATTAGACTACTGGTGGTAGGATATGTTTGTTCTCCAACATGGGACAAGAAGAAGCAGGAAAAATGACTTAAAGCAGAAATAAGTGATATATTTTGTTAATATAAGTGTTAAATAATTCTGTAGTCCTACAGTCATCAGTGATTTAGAGTGTTTGGTCATTGACGTGGGTCTCCCAGTCCCTCTGCTCTGCAGTAAATGGAGAAGTGTAGGAGTTACACTACTATTTAATTAGAAAAGTAATTTATCACTGATGATTAATAATACACTCGTAAATGGGGCACCACCTCCGTTGTTTAGCTACTGGAGTAATCCGGAGGAAATTATTCCACAGATCTAATCAAATCAATTTCAAATCAATTTATTAAATTTCAAAATCTATATTCAATCTCACATTTCTGAAGTAGTGATTTCTTTTACACGATTCATCGATTTCCCCGCATCAAATCAAAACTGCACCGACAAGGACATACGGTTATATATGTTTATTAACTAAATTAATGAAGAGTAAATAGCATGAAATGATAATGTCAACAAATAACAAGTAACAGAATATGTGGACAGTAAATGAATTATTAATATTGGGTGATTCAGGAGCGATGGTGGATTTTGCGATACGGCAGTAGCTTTAAAATATTAAGGGAGTAACTTTTAAAACTACGAGGCCCTAATGGAAAACTCTTAAGCTTAAACTATGGGAATCAAAGCTCACAGACAGACACCTACTCTTGGGAAGTGTGTGGGACCCCGGCAATGTATGTGGGTTTCAGCCTACTTTTTGTAGAGATGGAGGGACTTCAGGATCTTTCTCCTCTGGCTGGTACTGCTCGGCTGCTGTTCAGAATCACAGGTCGAAGAATGTGTCGTCACCGATACCAATTAGCTCTTCAGTCCAAGGCCCAGTGCAGCTTGACGCTTTGAGTGTGTTGGAGGCAGATAGTCTGAAGAATAATGTCTTTGTCCGGCTAAAACGTTTATACGTCTCCTTGAGCGGTGAACCACTGTGATGTCCTTCTGGCTTATGATAAATGTCTTAAGAAAAGTTCCTCAGAGTGGTTGGTCTTCGGCTTTGTTTATGAACTAATCGGACTTCTTGTCTAAAATAACTGTAGGACGAAACGCTGGCCTGGCGAATCCTCTGTAGTCAGTGGATCCAAGAATTAAACTAAATTCACTTTCTGTGAATAAGGCGACAATACTTGACAATATATATAAACAAAAAAAAAAACGTATAAAAAGAATTAACTTTGTTCGTGTCTTGAGCCTTCAAAATAAAAGTACTAAAAAGTACTTCAGCACTGCAAACTATTACGTGAGGAAAATTCAACATGTGTCTCAAACGAAGTAAAGTACGGAAATTAAAAGTAGAACGAGAGTAAATAACGAATGTTTAAGAAGAGAGTTTTGGAAGTGTAAAAAGTAAGGGAGGGAAGAAGACCGGAGTCTATATCATATATATGTTTTAGTCTGGAGGTGTATCCGGAAAGGCTAATCGCGTCACTTCCTTTAGCGATATTTTGATATTCGTAACCTTATTAACTTACTTCTGTTGTGTTTTAAAGTTTCAAAATCATAATTCACCATTCACAGAACCCCCCATGACTTAATACATAGTTTACATGTTTTAACCCAACATAACCAAAATTACTTGATGTAAAAATAAAAGCAGAACTAGTTAAAATGTCACAAACATGCATATGAAGCAACACTAATGGATTGTACATATTTCATATAGTGCTAGCTTAATCCTTGTTATAACAATTAGGTGTCAGGCATTTACTATTTGGAATACTACACAATTATAAAACAAAGTCGGTTTTGAAAATACCTTACGCTATACCAGAATCTTACCAAAAGGTGGCACTGTGGCTCCATCAAACATTCAGACATTTTACACAATTTTGTGACTTAGTCCAATCTGAAGAAAGAAACATCAGACAAACATTACATTTGCGACCTTCTCATGCTGGATGGCAATCTATTAATTTTGATGAAGATGAAATTTTACCATAATACAGAACTAAATCTATATCCGTGCAACTGTTGTTACTGCTTCCTAGATTGGAATGTCAGCCTCACAAAAGGTGCACTTCTTTCGGATCTACCCCCTGGCATGATAAATGACTGAGACAGACAAGCAGACAGGCAAACAGACGAACAGACTGACCCAGACAGACAGGCAGATAGACAGACTGACAGGCAGACAGATGGATTGTGGTCTAAGCGTGAAGAAGATGCTGAGGCCCAGTGGTTGAGAACCCTCAGTTACTAAATCAAACTTAATAGTCGAATTCGAAAAATATATTCTCATTGGGTTGTTCATTAAAGTTTTTTTGATGCTTTGCTAATTTGAAAAAGCTAACTATGTGAATGCATTACGAAACAGATTAAAATAGGCATAGAGAAAATAGTTTAAACATTTGTCCCATCACTGATAACTAAATTACACCTATTTTCTAGCATCTGAACATTGATAGTTTAGGAAAAAAAATCATTTTAATACAAGGTACAGTTCTTCATGGTATGTACATGGTATTTTATCTAATTAAGTCAGTTGATATAATTGGCTAACTGAGTTGTAGGATTACAGTGTCCTGCAGAAAGATGAGAATGGTCACCATATTGCCTTTGGATGGTGTGGATAATTTCTTTTGACCACGCTTCAGTTATGCTGTCATGCTTAAGTAACTTGGTGTTTAGTGACTTCTGTGTATGTGTAGCAGCATTTAACAGATTGTTTATTATTTTCTTTTTTCTGCTGGGCTCTTTTTCCTTCTTTTGTTTTCTGCTGGGTTCTTTGCCCTTACCATCTGCATTTTCACTTTGTGCTGAAAAGAAGAAAGAAAAGATTTAAAAAAAAAAAAACAATTGTCACTGTAAGCATTTATTTGTTGTAGGTAGGTTTCTCAAATACTGTGAAGTAGAAGATGTTCCTTTTTGGGGTCAAGCAACTAATGGACCCTTTAAACCATGAATTTAGTTTTTGTAAGGTGAAATCCAGATTTGCAGCCTGGACTTGTAGTTCATGGTGACACATATGGATGCGTGCTATGTCCAGTGCTACTACAGCTTATACCAAAAGACATGGAGCTGACTTATGCGCTTAAATAAGATTCCAGTAGTGAGTGGAAAGTTGACCAGCTCATCCAGTTTCTGCAAAACGAGGTTGAGAGCAAAGAGAGCACTCCAGCTGAGCAAACCAGGTAACTAACAAAGAGACATTCCATCAAATAATAAATTCTGTAGTAGATCAGCCCACCACTCTGGTCCCCTCCCTTTGAAGTGACATGGATAGATATGAAGGGCCCATGTATGTCAAATCCAGTGGTCAGCCTACCAAAGCCTTCAACGCACCTTTCACACTGACACTCTGGCAATGTATTCTGAGTTAGTGTCAGATCAAACAACTGAACATTTTCTCTTAGCCTTAGAGAAATTTGTAGTTACACTGTTAAAAGTCTAACCATCTGGTGACAATAAATACATGCCTGGAGCTTCCTCAACAGGTTTCGTCATTCTTTTCATCTCTGCAGAATCTGTAATAAAGTTTAACATTAGTCATGTGATTTCATAAATAAAACAAATTCAAGAAAAATCACACTACTTACCAGTCTGTGGATATGAGAGATTTCCTTCATCGACCTCTCTCTCAGCATCGACCTCACTCTCTGCACTTGAATCGGTCAACTGTAGGTTATCTAAGAAAATAAATTATATTACCTTGATGAATAATGAGATTCAAGTGCTATAGATTGCCTACATTCAATGTGTGTTCCATTTTGCTAAAACACATTTGCTAGAAACAGTTCTAATTTTTAAATTAAACTACTTCAAATGGCATTACCTTCGATTTCATCTCCTCAAGTGTTTTGCCTTGAAGGCTTCTGAGGGACCCTTTCTCCATGGCAAGCAGTAGTTTGGAGATTTTGGCCAGCTGGGTAGTAGCCTCTGGAAGTCGCTAATACTCCCGATGAACGCGAATATCGTGGCCAAGGAAGTCAGCAACCTGGTCTAACTCATGATTCTTGAGGTTCGAGATCTGTGACAAAGTTGTGACATGTTTGCGTAATTGCGTCGACCTGAGGAGCTCAGGGTTTTCAGCCCCACATTCACTCGCATAGAGCCTCAAACAGTCCTGTCCTCTGAAGGGAGTCGGACAATGAGGTCTGGCAAACAGGAACAGGTTTTCTGCCAGAACACCAGTCTTTTCTTTTCTCTATTAGGTGTGTTATGGCCTTCACCATGTCTGGTGAAAGTAACACTGCAACTTTCCGGCCTTCTTTTACCCCTTAATTTAACACGACTTAAGTGTTGACAAAGGTGAAGTTCAAATTGTGTCAGTCCAAAAGCGACATCCTTGTGCAGGGCACTTGTGTCTCTCCAGAAAGCCATTCAGCGTCCTCTTTGAAATTTCTCCCCCTCTTCTCCCGTTAAAAAGTATTACATTTGCCATGGTGGCTTTAAAAAGTTCACTATATGATTTTGGTGAACCGTGGTCTTTCAAGTCCTTCAATGCTTGTTCTGTAGTCTTCTCCAGATGTCTATGAAGACGCTGAACATCTTCCGTAAAAGGAAGAGTGGAAGGCTTGTTAAAGTGGCGCTCATTCAGCGTAGTTAAAGCGGTGTGGGAGATGAGATCAGTCCACTTTGTAGCATAGAGGGTTTTGAAACTCTGGGTTGACTTTATCAGGTTACTGTCTTGTGCCATCACTGCTCTGCAATGTAAAATGTCACTGACTTTCTCCAGTGAGTGACCCAACTTTAATGCAAGGCTTGGAGTACGGTAGCAGTGCTTTTCGTCATTGTAACCAGACACTTTCTTGACAGCTTTGATCACCACATCAAAATTTGCAGGTCTCACAGCATCGTCAAGAGTATGTATTGAGAATTCCTTGCGAAGCATAAGCAGAAGTCTTCCACTTTCTCTGAGTGTCTGGCGAAAATAGTCATATTTGGTGGGATCCTGTCCAAAAATGACAGGGCCAGCTGAAGAATAGAGAAGTCACTTCACACAGTAGCAGTTATCTCATCATCTTTCATGACAGCTAACATCTTCCAAACACCTGGGGATATTTGCTGACTCATTTATAGAGGCCAAAGACATGACCTTTTTTCTTCCAATCTCTGAATTGGCTTCTACTGGTTCTGAAGAACATTTTCTAACATGTTGCCACAGATCTCTTCAGAGATATAATGCCTGGCAGTACATGCAGTGAATATAGTCTTTTGCATTGTATTTTGTCTTTGCTGTGCGTCTTAGTTTTAGCGATTCAACTCCTCTGCGTTATGGATGTGGTTTCCCTTGTTGTGTAGCTTTATAAGCATTTTCTCGCGCTGTTTGGACTTCTTGGGGAGACTTAAAACTTGAGCAACATCTGCATGTGTTTTCTCGTGACGTTTTAGGTGACGTGTAAACTTTGCAATTTTCCACAAATGTATTTTTGAGAGAGGATGATGTGTTTGAGACCTGTTCAGCCCCAGCATCAGCGCTATCATCAACAATTATGCCTTCAGCATCAGCATTTCCTACTTTGGCAGTAACTCCTGATACTTTAAGCTGACTTGCGCTGATTGCATCTTCAGATAATGATTCTGCAGCTTCAGAAACTGACTCTCTCTTCCTCTACAAAACTTTCTTGGTGGTGTCTTTTCTTTTTTGAAGCAGGCTTGCTGGTGGACACCTCAAAACTCTAATTCTAAATGTCTGCGACTGATTTTTTAAAGGCTGTGCAATGCCGTCCCATGAGCTGTTTGAATCAGCTGTGGAATCAGGCACATTTCTGATGATGCCACCTCACTTGAACTTTGTTCTTCACAGACCTGATAATGATTAAAAAATACATTTATATTTTGTGTACTTGGAAAGCATTTCACTGAGAATAATTCTACTAAAACACTTACCACTGGCAGAGGTTCAGTGATGTTCACCTTGTGCTTAACATAACACTTTTTGTGCCAGGACTCGTAGCAAACTAGACAGAAAATTAAGAATTAAAAAAGGAAGATAGTTAATAATATCATGGTAAGTACTTAAAAAGTAAGTGCAGCTGCAAATGGCTCATCTTGAACATATAGCAGAGTTACACATGGAACCGTTTTTAAAAAGTGTTCCTGGGGCATCATGTTCAAAAGATATGGATGGACCCCCCTTCCCTTCTCAAAAAATTACCTTTACACATCACACCAGACCATTTCAGAGGTGAAAGGGGTCCTCCACATGTGACACATTTTTCTAAACTTGACATTTCTTCAGGGACGAGATCATGATCACAGTCCTGTTGACCAAAAAACAGTGTAATCAAAAGATAAGAATTTGATCCTAACTTATCCCTGTTATGAAATTGTTTAGAAGTTAACTTAAAACTTTAAAATCTAGATTTATAACTTTTTGCAATGTATATTTCATTCCTGTGTAATCCTCACCATGTAAGGAGGTCTGTTAGTTTTGTACATTAGAAACAAACTCTCATTGAGTGTTCGTCCCTTCATTTTAGACTTCCAAAGAGATGCTGCGTCAGGCTGCTGACGTGGACGAATGCAGTTCCTTTGCAGTCATCATACCACAGGTAATTTTGCTCTCCAATGATGTAGAAGTATGAACTCATGAGAATGATTTTAAGTAGTATTGAAACACAGGTCCTGTGTAATCCTCACCATGTAGGGTACAGACATTAGGAGGTCTGTATACTTTGTATTTAGAAACAAACTGAGTGTTGGTCCCTTCATTTTAGACTTCCAAGGAGATGCAGCAGCATCTTTAGGAACCTCCAGGTACGTTTTTTTCATCCTAGGATTAAAATTGTTCCATATAAATAAAGAGATTAGTCTTTCTAGCTGTTTAAATGTTTTCATGGGGATCATCTGAAACACAGAAATCTAGGTAGGACTGTCATTTTAACTATATTAATGCGACCAGCTAATGAGGTCGGTAATGTTGACCAGATCTTGTTTTGTTTGTTATAATAATGACTTAAACTTGTGTTTCTCCAAATTCTCCATCTCATGGGTAACTTTAATTCCTAGATATGTAAACATATCGCGTTCTATATTGAACGGACATTTTGAATAATCTCTGTTTGTGCGGTCAATTGGAAAAAGCAGGCTCTTTGAGTAGTTCAATTTGTAGCCTGTTGTAGCCAAGTTTTCTAGCATCAATAAAAGTTTTGGTATTGATACTGTCGGGTTGGATATATACAAAAGCAGGTCATCCGCATATAGCGCCACTTTATGGACCACCGGAGATACTGGTAATACCCTATCCTGCTCTAAGGGCTATAGCGAGGGGTTCGACCGCTAGATCGAACAGATATGGGGAGAGGCCGCAGCCCTGTCTACAAGACCTGTAAAGGGGGAAATAGTCAGAAATATTGCTATTGGTCCGCACAGCTGCAGTGGGTGCATCATATATTATTTTGATCCAGGTCAAGAATGATGATCCAAAGCCAAATTTGCATTGATTTAATTGCCTGCATTACTTCGCCCGCTGTAATCTCTCCATCTATCTGTAAACTGTCCTCTGGGGTTATCGTTGGGATGGTCAGCCCCTCTAAGAATGTAGTAATATCTGACGGGTCGTCTGGTGGCTCCGACCTATAGAGGGTCATATAGAATTGTTTAAATTCATCATTTATTGTATTAGGGTTAGTGGTTTTCTCCCCCAGCTCTGTTCGGATTTCAGGAATAGTACTTACAGCTGCGGACTGTCGAATTTGGTGGGCGAAAAGCTTACCAGCCTTCTCCCCGTTTTCATAAAATTTTTGTTTTGATTTAAAAAATAAACTCTTCAGTCTGTTTAATAGAGAGGTTATCGAATTCAGTTTTTAACAGTAATTTTTCTCTGTAGAGCTTGGGCGTTGGAGCGTCAGCATATTTACAGTCCACCTCTGCTATGCTGCAAGATAGGTCGCTCAAGCGTTGTTTGCGTTTCCTTCTCTCATGTGCGGTATAAGATATTTTCTGGCCCCTGAGATAGGCCTTGAGAGCCTCCCACACAGTGGTTAGTGGCATATCAGGTGTGTGATTGAATTCCAGAAAACTATTTGAAAACTCAATTTGTTGGGAGATAGAGTCCCTAGATAACAATAGAGGGTCAAACCGCCACGTGCGGTGTGGTCTGATGCACTCTGGTAAACATATATCCAGCTGTACCAGGCCATGGTCAGAAATGACAATGCTATTATACTGGCTATCCTTGACCATCGGGAGAGTTCTGCTATCTACAAGGAAGAAGTCGATCCTAGAAAAAGAGTGGTGAACTGTGGACAGGGTTTCCCGCAGCACTTTGCAGCTAAGGCGCCCGCCTTAGCAACACAGGCCTGCCGTCTTAACTACGTCATCAAAAAAAACCAAAAAACAAAAGTAGGCAGAGTGATATGAGCAATATCAGCGATATCCGCCGTGTTACTCTATCGTGTTTTCTCCCTTTCATTCCAAACCGTGACCTATGCCAGTCTCCCTTCTCCGCAGAACGCATTAAAAAAAATAATGAAAAACGTGCCAGTGTAGAAAACATCACTTAGTTTTCATACGCGCAAACACCCTACTTCGCTTCGCTGGATTATGGATTCCCTTTATGTTCCAACTCAAAAAACTAATATAGCCTGACTTTTGTGTATCAGACATTGCGCTTTTTGGATAAATAAGAAAAATAAGAAAGCAAGAAAAAGTCCCTGTCTAACTATAAAACTAAAACTGAGCCTTAAATCCCTATGCTGATCTACTGAACCTGTCGAGATCACACACATCTCTTCTAGCATTGTGCTGCAGATAACCATCTAACCTATCCTCCTAACAGGCCCTAACCGGGAACCATGATATGTACAAATTGGATTGAACTTAGAATAACAATGATATACATGTAGCCAACAACAGAAACCAAGGTACCTCTGTATGACCAGCTCCTCTCCTTTAAATCATTCTCCAGGTACTTCATGTTAACAGACATCCCTCTGCTATATCTGTATGTCTAATAGAAATTAAAAGTCTCAAAATGTTATAAATACCCACTCAGATGTACTTAAGAAAAGAAAAAGCCACTCTATATAGCAGGCGTTGAGTTTCAAATATTCATAGTGGATTCAAGTGGCAAGATTCCCTGAGGGTCTCAAGTTTTAAATTTAGCAAAATATAAATAGCTATAAAATAAAAACAACTTAGAAGGATTATGTTATATTCATGTGGCGCTAATCCTAGTACCAACAGCTATTATGGTGTTTACATTTTTTTTACATTACACATTATAAGGGCACCATATTCAAATGGTATGCATATGTATACACACAACCACATAGGCTGCATGCGTACACAAAAAAAGGAATAAAATAGGAGAGAGAGGAATAGAGTCTATGTCTTGTGGCTTAAACACCAGGCATTAAGCATCCATAAAATATAAAGTGTCAATATTACCTGAGAGCCTCATTGTTATGGGCATTGTAAAAAAGGAAAGTGAATAAGCAAATAGGTGAAAAATAAAGCCTGGTGTTCAGTTCTTTCACATTGGACTCACCAGTTCGTTATCAACAACTAGTCTCCATTGTCCAGTTGGTTAAATCAACTTACAGTGTCCTTGGGCTTCTGGAAATATGCTCACTCTTGCCGTGCAGGGTCAGTGGTGCCGAGCAGGCCGCTGTACGGAAGACCTTATCTCGTTCCCGTAGGTAGCGGAATCTGATCACGATGACTCTGAGAGGGCCTCCCTCATTAGTATGTCGGGTGCCGCGATATGCTGCATCCAGGGTTGGGATGAAGTAAAGGCCCAACAGCTCCTGCTGTAGTTTAGCAATACTCGCAGTGGGCCGCTGTCCCTCACATGATTAAAAACCTTCTTTTATTCCGACCAGATGTGCACTAAGTCGGCGCTGCCCCCACTCGATTTCTTCCACTTTCTGGTGGAGTGAGGTGACTTCCGTTTTTAACATGGCGACCTCGTTTACAATAGTAGCGAGCGAACAGGAGCGAGTCTATCTTTGTGTTCAAGTCAGCTGTACTTGAGTCTATCGGTGCCAAAATCCTGCTTTCACTGCTTGCAATTGTGGCCATGACAGCAGATAGGTCTGTAGTCTCCTCGTCTGAACGTAACCCAGGTCCCATGTAGTTAAAAAATAAAGCTAGAGTGGTTAATACAATGAGACTGGGCCTGGGCTCGTTGTAGGAAAAATACAACTTTTTATTATGTTACTTTAAGAATGTGTACCCTTAATAATGTTTGCTATTTTAATAATGACCACCACAACTGTTCTTTAAATGCAATAATCCCTTCACAGGTATTTATTCACAAAATAAAATATGTTGAATGTATTTTTAGTACAAAATAAAATAATGAAATTGCACAGAATTACCCAAATGTACATAAAGAGATTTTCAAAATAAAGTTCAGTTTGTTTTTGGTGTCACACCTTTTCTTTAACTTAAAAAGAAAAACCCTTTTTGTTAGATACTCTTTAGTTAAATACCTTCAGTACCTTTTTAATACTTTTGTTACAAGCAAAACACTACCTCTCAAAAGAAAACCTTTTGTTTTATATCATTTAAAATAAATAATATTTAATCCTTCTCAGAATCTTTAAATTACCTTCAAAACAGTATTCTTTAATTTACACCAACTCAAAACTCAATATGTTACCTGTGGGCCCACACACATTCATATGAAACACACTTTAAATGAGATTTTAACCCGTTGCAGGCCTGTTTATTGAAGCTTGTGTGTGTGCCTGGGGCCTGAAAACTATAATGGCCGCTTCACTCAGAGCTGAGCACAAAATAAAAGCACGTGCATATGTATGTTAGTACTCAGCAGGACAGAACACGGCCGAACACGGCCGAACAGCAGGGCCATCGGTTGGAAACCTGTCTCTCTCTCCAACGTCCGTCTCCTTAAAGCATATTATCCGAATTGAGCCACAATATCAAACACTATCTCATGTCGAATTAACATTAGCTTGCTTTAGCTTCAGAAATATCACAATGCTACAGCTACGATATACAGGCACATTAGCACCGAATGCTACCGCTAGTTAGCACGTCGCTAACCGCGTTACACATCCAGTTTCTTTAAACTATAACAGTTAGATATAGCACAAAATACAGGCATACACATCATATTCACCTCTTGCAGGTCACACAGAAGTTTATATCAGGACCACGAGTAGTCGACCTCCACGATAAAACTCAAATGCTCCCCACACCACGATGCCTCCTCTCTTAGCTCTCTGGTCGATAGCGCCTGTTTTTCTCCTCATGCTGCTCACTACTCCCCACACTAACCTGCGCCACTAATCCCGCTCCTTACACAGAGACTTTACTGTGATTGGCTCGTGAATTTTAACACAACCAAAGGCAAAACAGGAATGAAATGATTGACATGTGATAGGTAACAGGTTAGATTACACATGTAAACACGGCTTCTTCCTCTCTTCTTTTCTCTCGGATCACAGATATTTTAACAGACTTAATGAACTTAAAGAACTTTTTATGAATTTGTCTCTTAACTGTAAATAGTCTTATTTATTAAACTTTACATATTATATTTATGCTTTTAACCGGCACACATTTTAACAATTTTTAAATATTATGAACTCTATTTATGAACTTTTTTAATACAGCATGTTATTATACTGTTAAAAAAATTTTATGCTCTGTAATTTATATGATTTTTATACAGGGCTACATGAAGATTCCTCATTTGCGGAAGTGGTTTCAGCTGGGTTCGAGGCTTTAGCAGCGGCCTCTTTCTTGTGGCGATTTACTCGAGGCATTTTGTCGTTTAGTCGTATAATATGTAAAGATGAAGCTTTCAGTATGATACACTGGTGTTATTCAGTTATCAGAGGCAACCATGGTCTGCCTGAAGTTGTTTTATAAAAGTATTTTTTTTAAAGAGTTCGCTCCGGTCAGGAGTTCTGCACAAACACGTCCTCACGTCACTGTTCGCTAGCGCCCCCAGATGTAGGTGCTTTTAATCCCCACCGATGACTCACCTCTGTCCTGTGCACCAGCATCCATTTGCCGTCTTCTCCCTGTTTGTGAAACTCCAGGTAGGGGTCTGACTTCCCGAAGAAGTCCTGCACAGAATGGAGACAGTTTGTTGTGAAGTCTTTTTGAAGGGGCTAGAATCCTGTTTTATCCTAATTTCTCCTCTCCTTAGCCAAACAGCAACACACAATACTACAAATGTTTATAGTAAATCAAATTGCAAGTCTTTATTTTGTTTAATTAACATTTGTATTAAAAGAGTTCCAGCAATTACTGCGCTTTGTGTGTACCCTGGTAGTTTAACCAGAGGGTGCGCAGCAGGCACACATCAGCATTAGTTCAAATCACAATTCAAGCCGTGCTGTTCCTGACCCACTGTCATTCTTCTCTTCAGCAGCAGCTACTCCATAGGTCCATGATTGAAAATGAACTCTTATAAATAAATACATATATTGCACGATTTTCATTTCCAACTATCTGTGCGCCTGACAGCCCATTAGTTAGCAGACAAAGGTGAAGGATGTGAAAACATCTACAGTAAATGTTGTCTGTGTGGGCTTTGCTTGTGCCTCCTAAAGCAGTATGCACTCTGAGTGTGTGTGCGTGCTTGCATTTGCATCCAGAGAGTGTGTGTGTGTGTGTGTGTGTGTGTGTGTGTGTGTGTGCCTACCTTCTTATCCAGTTTACGCCCACTCAGGGTCAAAGTGATGATTCTGTTGTCAGACAGCTCCTGAGCTGTTATCTAAAATAATATTACAGCACAACATTAGCTGCAACAAAAATACAGGTATTAACATTCAACATCAGCAGGAGGAGCAGCAACAATAGCAGTCATCACAGCAACAGCAGCCGCCTCTGTAAGATCTCCGTCATCACTGTCATCATCATCATCAACAACAGCAACAACAGCAAACATGCCATTATAGTAAACAACAGCGACTGCGTCCACTTGGACAGCTACAGCAACCTCTGATGATACGGTACAGTGTGTGTGTGTGTGTGTGTGTGTGTGTGTGTGTGTGTGTGTGTGTGTGTGTGTGTGTGTGTCAACATGAGAGGCAGGAAGAAAGAGAGGTTGTATACAGAGAGAGAGAGAGAGAGAGAACCTTTTAAAGACAGTGTCTTACCGTAATGGATCCTTTGCCTGCTGGCTTCCCATTGGCTAAGATCAACGGTCTGTGAAGTTTCTTATTGGACACAATCTAGCGGACAATTTAAGAGAGACACACAGGAATCACTTCAGAACGACAAAACACAAAAGAAAGATAGGTTTGAACCCATCATTCTAGTTTAATTTAGTAGTTATCCAGTTCCCACGCTAACTTCTTCTCTTCCACTGTTGACCTTCCATGTTAAACGAGCAACAAGGAAGTGCTTCGACTCTGTTGCGTCTTTTAACTTTCTGACTACACCAGAGGTGGGAATGTGTCATGTTGTGCAGCTTGACATCTGTTGCTTCTGATCACCTTACGCCTACATTTTACCAAATAGCTGAATAATGTAACATACAGCATGAAGGACTGACAGAGCTGGAAGAAAATGTTATTCTACAGCAGTCTGACAAACATTGACTGCTACTTACATAGTGGTGCTAATTAGATCAGTTCTCCCACACAGCTCTGCCATCAGCTAGACATCTTACTGTTACAATAGTCATGACTGGTCAGAATGTGTTGGTATTTGTTGTTTTACAACAATATGATAT
The DNA here is from genome assembly GCF_905237075.1 of Dicentrarchus labrax. NCBI lineage: Eukaryota > Metazoa > Chordata > Actinopteri > Moronidae > Dicentrarchus > Dicentrarchus labrax. The sequence continues at coordinate 32,360,083 of NW_026136720.1, forward strand.
TATCACAGAACTGAGTGTGCTAATTCATCCAGAACACAGTCACATTGGAGACTCAGTACAGAAATTAATACAGAACCAACTTTGGACTGAAGTGGAGAAATCATTCCTTACTAGTGATGCGCGGGCCGACCCGTTGGGTTGGGTCAGGTCCAGAAATGTTCACTTTATTGGTGGGGCGGGTCATTAAGGATTAAATATGTCCAATACAGCCTACTTTTTAACAACACTGTTAACTAAGCGCCTATATATATATATTTATTTTTATTAAGATTTGAAGTTGTTTTTGCCGGTTTCCAGTGCCACTCGAAGGGCTGTTTTCAAGCACATTTGTCAGACCAAATAAAAGCCTTATTCAATGACATATCTAACGTGTATTTAATAGCAGCGGGGCGGGATGGGGCGCGTTGTGAAAATAGATGCGGTTGTGCGGGCGGGATGGAGCGGGTCAAATTATTAAAAAGTGGTAGTCCACCTGAAACTTCACTCCAAACACCGGGTTCTAGTTGTTCACAGCTGTTTCAGTGCGCCCCAGCTAAATGAGAAGAAACAAGGAGAGATTAAGAGTCTTAAAACACATTTGATTCAAGTGGACTGTGGCTGTGCCTGTAGATGCAGTGGAACAGTGAGGGTTTACTGAAAAGGCACAAAAGATGACAGTTTTAACTTTTAACATCAAACTGCACAGAAGAGAATTGGGCATTTAACTAATTCTAGAAAGTCTTATTCTGGTTGTGATTCTTACTGTTTTTTTTTCCTTGTGCGTTGTATTTTTTATTATTTCCCTACTCCTACTGTTTTTTTATACTGTTTTTTATACTGTTCTTTTCTCTATCCACTTTGCTGCTGAAACATTGAAATTTCCCCATTGTGGGACAAATAAAGGAATATCTAATCGAATCGAATCTACTCACATTCAAGATATTGTTTACATGAGACAGAGTAACCTAGTTATATCATCCCATTATTCTAACATTCAAATTAACATAACAACCTTAAACAATGTGCACATTATGCAGGTTTCTGATTGCGTCAGTGCAGGCTTGTCTCTCAACTCCTCCACATCCAGCTTTCTCTGTCATTTCTGTACCAACTCAATTGAGCATGAGCCCAGTCTAGTCTCTGGCTGCATGGATTGCATTTATCACTCTGCTGGATTTGGTTTGTCAATGCAAAAGTTAGTCAGAAACACCATCCAGTGTAGCATCACAACTGTTTAAAAAAAAGCCATCACAAGAGCCATGTCGCTATAAATGTGTGGGCCTTTGGCATCTTTCTTCCAGAACTAATTGCCAACTTTGCCTGTCTACCACTGGTGCTGGGCAGGTTATGTTCACTGGGTTTCAGAGCTTTTTAGCGCAGTCAGGGTTTGGTGAGAGTACACTATTGAGAGACTGACCCAAATGGTAAATGTACCGTAAAATCAAAACAAAGTTTTAAAAGGGGCCAAGAGGCTCAGTAAAGCTGCAGAGTTGTCTCACTTTGATTACAGCACTATGAGTGACCCCTCACGTCCATTGGATTCACGCTTGATTATTATAGATTGTTAACATTTGAACACTTTAACTTCATTTTCCTCATTCTCAACTACTTTTTGCAAGTCAATCCAGCTTTGAGGTTTACAAGTGATGAGTTCTCATCTCCCCAAAAAATAGCTGGGACATCACACAGACAGATCAGAAAGCGTGGGTGTCTGTAAGAGCACTGTGAGAGTCATGTTATTTGCTCTGGGTCCTTGAAACCAGGTTGTTGGATGACTAATACTCACTGGCCATGCTACTCTCCAGTGTGACTCACACAGAACACACTGCATAGTGTGTTTATCCACCATTAGACTAGGTCACTATATGCCACTTTTGAATTTGAGTGAATATTAAAGGCATTTTTGAATGGTCATTGGACTGATACACCGGAGATGGTGGCCATTAAATGTCAACACCCTGACACTGAATTACACCTGTCCTTCTGCTCATTACCAGGCACTTAACAAAGCAGTTGACTGATTGGTCCACCATGTTGGTCCTGCCAAAAATACCTCAAAAACTACAGATCGATCACCATAGCATTTTGTACTGACATTTGTAGTCACAAGAGGATGTCACTTGACGTTTTTACTTTGTCCCAAAATTTGATTTAGGACCAAATACCTGCAACACTAATGACATTCCCATCATTCTCAGCTGTGCTTTGTGTTAAGTGCTAATCACCAAATGTTAGTACGCTAACATATTAAACATGGTATACCTATTAATCTAAGAGGGTTAATTAGGTATAACATATGCTAATGACAATGCTAATATGCTGATGCTTAACACCAGCATATTAGTATGACTGAGAGCATGTTAGCATGCTGACATTGGCATTAGCTAGCTGAAAGCACCACTGTGCTTAAGTACAGCCTCTGACAGTACAGACTGTGTAATGTAAAGTGTCACTGAGTATCTGAAAATCACTCAACTACAAATAAAATATTTTATAACAAAAATGTATTAATATTGTTTTAGATTATTTATTTACGGAGAGGGGGGATTTTTTTTCATCATCTAAATATCTGCATTAATTTGTACATTTGTCAAACACCTGTTAGGCTCATTTTAATTAGCCCAATTCTGTACTTTAGTTTATGACCAAATGCCTGCAACACTAATGCCATTCTCACATTTTACATGCTAAACATCAGCATATTAGCAGTACAGCCTCACACTGCCGCTTTACAAGCTCTAAGGCTTTTTTCTCCCTTACTTTTATTGAAGGCACTTAGGTTTAGCAACATAATATATATATATATAGTGAAACTTCATGTTTCATGTTGGTGGAGGTGAAACTGCGTTATACTGTCTATTAAATTTGTAAAATCCTAGCCTAAATTTAACTAGTAACTATGACTGTCACATAAATATAGTCGAGTAAAAAGTACATTTTATCTCCCTCTGACATGTCGTGATGTGGAAGTAGAAAGTAGCATAAAATGGAAACACTCAAGCAGAGTAAAATTGTACAGTACTTGAGTAGATGTACTTAGTTACATTCCAGCCCTGCCCAGCACCCACAACAAACACTCAACAACACAATCAACTTAGTGGCAGTGTGTGGTGTTAATTAACTATTGTTAAAGGACACTGATAAGGACAACAGTGTTCATAGAGCCTGAGATTCATTCACAAGACATCATTATGTCTCATTAATGTGCAACTGTGGATCCTTAATAAAGGAAAGGAGCCGAAAGAGCACCATGTTTGCACCACAAATTTTTAACCACAAGAGAGTGCTAGACGAACATAAATGAACGTGAGTCCTGCGACTGTGTTTTCAGGCCCAGCTGTCATTTCAGCTGTTCTTCATGGCAGTTGTCAGAATGAAGGGGGGGGTATAAAACATGCTTTGTGCAAGGTGTTAAAGAGTACAACAGGATATAGAGGTTATTATGATATCTCATTGTAACTCAATAGCAAAATATGTAACCAACTCTTAATCGACTCTTAGTTATGTAAACATGGTGGTGTGCAAAACAAACATTGCTACATGTGTAAAATACTGTACCTTAAATGGCTTCTGAAAAATTATAAATTATAAAAATACTGTTCAATATACTATCAGAGGCAAACAAATGCCTGTTTTATTTTATCAGGAAATGTGCATATCTACACTGTTGTTGAAAGGAAGAAAGAAAGTAAGTAAGAAAAAGTGAACTGAAGTGCAAATAAAGGTCAAAACTCAAGATAGTCTTTCATTATTTTATTTATTTTTATTGTCAATAGACATGTCAGTGCATTTCAGAATGAATGAATGTTAATGATAAAAGCAGTTTGTCATGTGAGAACTGACACTTCAACCTGGATACAAACATTAAAAAGACCCAAAAGACATGAAGAAGAAAAATAAAGTTGGCTAAGTAAAAAGTAAAAAGGTACGTTTTCCTTTTTGTCTTTTTTAAACATTTGGCCGTAATTCTTCTATAATATAATAATATATCATTATAATATTATAAAAACATTACGGCCAAGTGTTTAAAAAAGACAAAAAGGAAAGCGTACCTTTTTACTGTCCTCTCCAGAACTTAGCAAACTTTCTTCTTCTTCATGTCTTTCGGGTCTGGTCCCACAGGACTGGTCCATCCCTCAGGTAGGGTCCCCCTAGTGGCCTGGCGCACTTCCGTTTTGTAAAGTGAATCTGCAGCGTTTATATCTTGCAGTTGTTTTGGGGTTTTGTGTGTTTTTGGTATTTGCAGCATTTTTCTTTGGCATTTGTTTTGTGGGTTTGTACGTTTTTGCTTCTGCTTCGTTTCTGTGATTGCAGCATTTTTCTGTCGCTGCGTTTTTCTGTTGCACTTGTTTTTATGTGTTTTTGTGTTTTTGGTTTTGCATCATTCCCGTGTTTGCAGCGTTTTGCCGTTTGCGGCGCATTTGCCCTTGTCGGCCACCATAGTTAACAGCAGAAATAAATATGCATATTGGAAAAAGACCACAACCTAAACTGGGGGGGCTGCTCCCTCTGAACTCTTCCTTCACTGTGAGTTCATGATTTATTGTGTTTTCACATATGTGGCCTCTACTAAAGACAGTGCTACAGTCTACAGTGTAAAGTGACAGAGTATCCAAGTCTGCATACACACAGCAACTCATCTTCAGGAAACCTTGTTGGAAACCAAGGAATCCTTCACAACATGGCCTCTAGGTCACGGCGCTGAAGGGTGGCGGACTGAGTGGAGACAGCAGTGACGCGACTGAACAGGTGCAGCTGATCCTGAAGAATGTGCTCTGTGGGTTGTCCCTCTATATCATTATCAGATATCAATGTTCGTGTTACTGAACAGTATGTACAGTTTGGAACGACCTACCTACAGCTGCCAACAGAAACACACATAGAAAATAGAAAAATAAAGAAGTGTGTCTCAGACAACCTCAAATTAGTGTTTTGTTTCTTCAGTGGTTATTCTGCCAAATCTATTTCTGGTGCATACATGGGAACTTTATGTATGTTATGTTAATTTCTGAATCATAAATTTATTCTATTGATTAAGAATGCTGTAAAATCATTCTTGATGCTTATTTTGATCATTTTAGAATATTCCCACAGCAACTCCAACTTTATCTCAGTTTGAATTCACCATATAGGAACACGGCTGTACTGCAGTTACTGAGCAGCGACTTTATGACATTTTTGTCATATAATTAGATTAGTATAAAGGCAGCCATATAAGGATGGCCGTCTGTGTGTCCTGTCAGCCAGCTGTCTGTCACAGTTGGTGACACATTAGTTAAGATTAGGGTGTTAATACACCTACGTCAGGATCGCCATACCAATCATAGACCATGGAAAAAGAGACACTGTGTCACCGTGAAGAGTGCAGCAACACTGGTGCACTTAACTCAATACGCCAGTTCACCATCGCGACACTAGAGGTCAGTCAGTGCATAGTCATTCATTTATATAAGCATAAAAACAGATGTTTGCTTTCCCAAATATAATACCTTAACATTCATATGTACTTAAATACTCAAGTACTCAATCACTTCCTCAAGCAGCTCTTGAGATTAAAAAAATCTAAATACTTTAGGGGAATACAAAAAGGGATGAGAACTCTATACTAACTTCTATATATTCAAACAATGTACATCTAAAGGAGTCCTCCCACATAGTGGACCAAATAGTGGACCACATAGTGGCGTTCTAACCCTTCATACTAGACACCAGCTGCTGCAGTCATTGGATACACAACTGATAGCAAAACATTGTATATGGACCTCTTTTGCTGTCATGCTTTTCTGATGGGCTTACTGCAGGGAAAACACATTTTAACTCCACTGAAGCAGTCACTCATCTCTGCAGATTCCCATGAACTGATATATTGCTTCACACTGCCACCGTCCAACAATGCAGATCACATTAGGTAGGAGAGAAATTCAGCCTCCTGTCTCTCAGACTGAGCCTGTGGGCTTCACTAGGTGGGACTTTGTTCCTCCACAGCCTGAAATCACAGTGGAGGCAAATGTAATATTCTCAATGTTTAAACACATTTTAAAAATCCAAATTAACAAGACATGATGAACTAGCAAAGTGACAGTATTCAGTGTGTTATCAGAAGACAGTATAGGTGAGAAACTAAATCTACAGGTGCCTGAAGGAGCCAAACATGTTGTAACTTTACCTGATGAGCTGCAGAGCAGGACACGACTTTAAGGCTCTAACCAGGGCCTCAGCTCCAACCCCACTCACACTGTTTGATTCCAGACTGGGAGAAAAAACATATTCAGACTTAAAATGCACACTGTAAAAACCGGTAGAAGTAAAAATGCTACTTAAAGGTCCAGTGTGTAACACATGTTTTCATTAGAGTATAATCACCTGAAAATAAGAATAGGTGTGTTTTCATTAGCTTAGAATGACTCTATCTACAGAGTAGTCCAGAATGGACAAACTAAGGCTCTGGACAGGGTCTTTCATGTTTTCTGTGACCACCACAGTTTCTCCTACACACCTGGAAGGCTGAGCGGTATTCAAATGCTTACAATGTGCAACTTCACTACTAGATGCCATTAAATCCTACACACTGGTCCTCTAAGTGAAAGTATCTGACTATAATCAGGAAAATGTGCTGAAAATATTATTTAATATTAGTCAGAACTTAAATGTATTTCATTACTTTCCACCACTGCCTAAATGAATAAAGATTATTGTACATTGTATTATTATTGTACTAAAGATTATCTAACCGCAAGTTTGACAAATGTAAAAAATGTCAGTAAGAGATTTTTAATGTGTTTGTGACTTACTCCAACACAGAGATGCGTGTCAGTGATGGTAGAACAAGAGCCATTCTTGCAGCAGTGAGATTACCCAGACTGTTAGTGGCCATACTGGAGGACCACACAAACAAATGTTTTAATTCTCTACTGATGCAGGAGAAAATACTTTCTTCTCTTTAACCACAGTACACACGAGAAAAATAATACAATAACAAATAAGACAAAATTTTAAGATTATATGGAACACTAGCAGTGTGCAGTTGAATCTGGTGCTATATTGCTTTTGGCCACAAGATGGCACTTGTGGCCAAGAGTAAAAAGCTGCAGTCGTCTATAACATTTATTACAGAAGACTGCAAGACCACCACCAACAAAAAAAACATTTTGCAATTGTCAATATTTTATACCACATTTGGTATCATTTGTAAGGGGTATATTTCAAATGAATATTAATGATGTCAAACTGTCTGCCACTGTTAGAACCTTGTGCACAGAGGCCATAGTGGAAAACCCTGTAGGTTAACAAGACAACCAGGAGACAGGGTTTGTTTTCTGATGTCAGAATGAACCAGTCAGTCTCTCACACCCGATTTAGAACTGGTAATAAAATTATGTGTACCGGACACATTGTCCAGATAATGGATAAGGTGATGGCAGTTAATACAAGGTGTAAATACGTTGGGATCGAAACGTGATCATCCTGATCCCATCCGGCTCGCACTGTATGCAGATCTTAGGTTGGTGTGAAATCTGTACAACGTGCTGGCATCTGTACACAACATAACTGACAGGGTCTATTTGTTTTTAGCGTGAGCAAGCAGGAAGACTGACAGAGACACACAATTACAAATTATATGTCTATTCTGTGTCATGAAAAAGCCAAAAGATATTTTATTCAAACCAAGTGCAGGAAAAATGAAAGCAATACGAGTGGGAAAAACGAATGATATACAATAAGAAATAACTGTGTGCAACTGTGTGTGTTTCACTGATCTGTGCTGATCTGCTGTTAACCATGGATATAATTTATCTAGAAACAGAGTAGCCAACATGCCAGATTGCAACACACTTGGAGTAATTGACACAATTCTTTTTATATAAATAAAGGAATAACTCATTATATCTGCTGAATTTAGAAAAGAGGAAAAATAATTAAGAATTTGCTCCAGACAGTTTCCTCTGATTCACAGTTTTTTTAAGGGAGCATGGGGCTGATCTGCCACCAATCTACAGTGCATACGGAAAGTATTCACAGCGCTTCACTTTTTCCACATTTCATCATGTTACAGCCTTATTCCAAAATGGATTAAATTCATTTTTTTCCTCAAAGGTCTACACACAATACCCCATAATGACAACATGAAAAAAGGTATTTTAAAATGTTTGCAAAAATATAATAGGTACATAAGTATTCACAGCCTTTGCCCAATACTTTGTTGTGGCACCTTTGGCAGTAATTACAGCCTCAAGTCTTTTGGAATATGAAGCCACAAGCTTGGCACACCTATCTATGGCTAGTTTCGCCCAGTCCTCTTTACAGAACCTCTCAAGCTCCATCAGGTTGGATGGGGAGCGTCGGTGCACAGCCATTTTCAGATCCCTCCAGAGATGTTCAATGGGATTCAAGTCTGGGCTCTGGCTGGGCCACTCTTGGACATTCACAGAGTTGTCCTGAAGCCACTCCTTCGATATCTTGGCTGTGTGCTTAGGGTCGTTGTCCTGTTGAAAGATGAACCGTCGCCCCAGTCTGAGGTCAAGAGTGCTCTGGAGCAGGTTTTCTTCCAGGATGTCTCTGTACATTGCTGCATTCATCTTTCCCTCAATCATGACTAGTCTCCCAGTTTCTGCCACTGAAAAACATCCCCACAGCATGATGCTGCCACCACCATGCTTCACTGTAGGGATGGTATTGGCAAGGTGATGAGCGGTGCCTGGTGTCCTCCAAATATAACGCTTGGCATTCACACCAAAGAGTTCGATCTTTGTCTCATCAGACCAAAGGCAAACCATGGCAAACTCCAGGCGGGTTGCCATGTGCCTCTTACTAAGGACTGGCTTCTGTCTGGCTACTCTACCATACAGGCCTGATTGGTGGAGTCCTGCAGCGATGGTTGTCCTTCTGGAAGGTTCTCCTCTCTCCACAGAGAAACCCTGGAACTAACGCCCTTCTTCCCCGATCACACGGTTTAGAGAGATTCACTGGTACTGCCTCGTCTCAAACAGGTGACAAGTTGAGACAGTTTTGAATTTGAGCGCCTTTAACACTTTCTAACCGCAAATGTGAAGAAATTGTGAGCAAGAAAAGAAACCGGCTCAACCCAAAAACTGTTGAATAAATGATGTACCATAATAAAAACCTTTGAGTGTTCCCCATCCCCCCCGCCATAGTTACACAAGCACACCCAACCTATGCCATATTTCCAAGCATTCTCTCCTCAATAACACAATACACACATTCATCATCTTTATTTGTAAATAGAACATGATATAGATAAAAATTTTCAAAGCAAGGATACTTTAAATCCAAGGGTAATCAAAGCAAAGACGCTTCAGAACAAAAGGTGTTTTCTACAGTCTCTCCAACACTGGAGAGAGAGCGAGAGCGAGAGCGAGAGCGAGTATATAATTAAAAGCCTCCTGTCCACCAACCAGCCTGCCTAATTTGACTGCAGGTCACTGTAACTGAAGCTTTGAGTAATGAACCCATTTTTGAAACAATTGGCTAATCTGTACCCTTCCCCAGATATGTGCCTCAAGACAATCCTGTCTCAGACAATTCCTTCAACTTCATGCTTGTTTTGTGGTCTGACATGCACTGTTAACTGTGGGACCTTATATAGACAGGTGTGTGCCTTTCCAAATCATGTCCAATCAACTGAATTTACCACAGGTGGACTCCAATTAAGCTGCAGAAACATCTCAATATGATCAGTGGAAACAGAATGCACCTGAGCTCAATTTTGAGCTTGATCGCAAAGGCTGTGAATACTTATGTACAAGTGATTTCTTCGTTTTTTATTTTTAATAAATTAGTAAAAATCTCAAACAAACTTTTTTTAAGTTGTCATTATGGGGTATTATGTATACAATTTCGAGAAAAAGCGCTGAATACTTTCTGTATGCACTGTAATTGCTCATGTGAAAGTTTTGCTCTGGGGGACAGCGAGCCAATCTCAATGAGGATAACGAGAATGCATCAAAAAATACCAGGTGTAACCCGAAGGCAAGATCACCGGATACAGATTGCAGTTTAATACCAGGTGTAAATGAGGTGTCAGATTTTGAGAGAACGTTTGAAGGTGATCAGGGGAAACACTGAGCTGATAAAAATGTCACCACCATCTCCTCTAACTTATAATTGTACGTTTTGCACTTCTATCTTTTGTTTCTGATGTTATGATAGTGCATGGCAACTCCCACCTTGGATTCATCATTCCATAGATTTGATATCCTCTACCAATTATCCAATTGACAATTGCACCTATACTCAAGGCTGATTATTTATGCATTACAAATCGGTGAGCTCCAGTCCCCTTTTTTCTTCCTTTGTACATAATATAGCTTCTTTAGCCATGCGTACAAGTAGAGCAAATGTGAATGAATATGTGACAGAATTTTACATGTCACCTCTTACAAGGTGTTCCATTGATTTTCCAAAACAGCCTCTAAAGGAATGAGCTACATATAAGGAATGTCATCATGTCCTTACTGGAGCTCTTCTAGGTGACTACAGCTGTTCAAAGCCTCCAGTAGCTTGTCTGATTCATCGCTTATAAGGTTCTCAGAGAGACTGGAAGACACACACAAACACAGACATTAAATGTAAAAGATGTTTCTGTTTTGTCTCAGGCAGCATCCATTGCTGTCTGCCACAGTGTCTTCTGATACTACCACTGGGTGGTGCTAAAGTCAGGATTGTTCAGAAATTCTCTACATAGTGACTTTATTAGGAGCCAGGAAGCAATTTACAGCCACAGGACACTGTACAAGATATGTAATACAGCATGTAATAAATAATTACAACCACAGTTTTAGCTAATGAAGCCCATCAGGCTTTGTGGCTGTCAGTCCCTCACTTGGAAAGTAAGAACCAGCTGCCAAATGGAAACAGCTGATCACATAAAGAAGGTGATGACAGTCCAACAAAATGGTCAGCATGTTTTGAGTGAATGTCACTTTGCACCCTATCAAAGGGTTCATCTACCCTTTTGTTGCCAACAGGGCCTTCCTTCCTACCTGACCTTCCTGAGCTCCGTTCAGACAGGAAGGACTCTGGTCAGCTGCTCTATTCCTCTATCAGCCATCCTCCAGCCCGAAATGACACGAGGAGCAACAGATGATCCAGCATCACCGATGGCAATGTTTCTTTTATGACGGACTAAAATAAGGTTTATAACATTTGTTTTATGTGCAGCCATGTGTACTTTATACAGTGGAGAAGAACTCACTCTCTCTTCCATTCGTGTGAGTCCCTCCATGGTAGTGAGGAGATCTAATAAACCATTTGCTCCTGATTGCCCCGGTGCTGTGGAAATCTTGTTTAGCCTGGCAAAAGCAAACACACACACAAAAAACAAATGGTCAAAAGTACGGTTCAACCAAGAAATCAGACCCCCTGTGAAACTGTAATATTGGTTCCAATGTATTAAGTTAAATCCATATAAATATAATATGATGATTGATGTATTTACAAACTGTATAAACAGCATTGGACAAACAAATTGTCAAATGTTCTGTTCAACCAAGTCATACTGGTTCCAATCAGTGGCAGACTGGCCATCAGGAGCACCGGGACATTTCCCGGTGGGCTGGCCACCGAAATGGCCATGAAAAATGGAGCGAGATCGACAGCCCAAGAGGAAAGGTGGAGCAGAGAGGGAGAGGCTTAAAAAGCTAAAAGCACTGGCCACAAATGCAGCTAAGTGCTGTAAAATAACTGACATGTTTGTCAGTAAGGGAGCAGGTAAGACATTAAACACTAGTGGTGACAACAGACGCACAATCATAGCCTATCCAGCACGACTAGCTTAATGAGGAGGTTAGTTCCACTTTGTGGAAGCTGATGGGGCTAAAACTGACTTAATAAAACAAATGTTACATTAAAAATAGGATTGGTCTCAAGTTTAGGTGGATGATGGTGCAACCTATTTTATTTAATCTACTACTAGACTGTAAAATGTGCAGCCTGCACTTTAAAAGTGTAGTAGCAAATTAAATAGAAATTATGTTCACCTGCATAATGCAAGTGAACATAATTTCAGTTTATGTGATTTGAGTACAGGTTATTGCAGCACAACAGAAACATTTATTTTGTAGGGGAAAGAAACCGAAACTTTATTATTTTACACTCTTACATCAGTATCACCAACCTAACTCACTCTTGGTGTTTTGCTTTAATCGGGTGGTGGTGGCCTGGGATGGCATCAAATTCCCGGTCTGAATTATTGTCCCAGTCCGCCCCTGTTTCCAATGTATTAAGTGAGGGGATAAATCCATGTAAATATGATATTATGTATTTACAAACTGTATAAACAGCATTGGCATTTGCCATCAAAGTTCTGACCTTCCAACTCATCAGTGAGCAACACTTTACAGGTTATCACTATGAGAGAAATGGGAGTGGGGGGGGGAATTATGATAAGCTTCATGTGGAGCTGATGACATGTTGGAATGACGAGCTGCAGCAACGGTGGCTGTAACTCGAGCAGCGAAGCAGCCTTTTGGCAGTGACAGTGTCAGCAAATGCATGCTATCATAAATAGACCAGATTATTAGAGTGGTGCTGGATATGTGTGTGAGTAAAGACTGTCATTATGACTGACGCAGTAAATGTAAAGACGTCCACCAGAAATAGCTTTGCAAACTTAGCTCCACGTTGTGCAGCAAATAAATCCTTAGGGGCCACATAATGAATAGCTATTAACAGGCCATATTATACTTATCACTTGGAAAGGTCAGATTCTGAATACATTTTGATACAAAGGATCTTCCCAAGAGTGAAACCTTATGTCAAAAACTCTCATATGGGATTGGGTACATCCAGTTCTAATGGGACTGCTACAGTAAACCAGATTCTGTTTCTTACTTGAGACTGCGAATAGAGATGATATTCTTTAGTGCTTGTGCTAGACACATCATGCTCTTCTCATTCAGAGTCCAGACTTGGGGTGTTCACAGAATCACAGACACACACACACAAAGACACATTTAGAACTTCAAGACACTTTTGCAGACTTCAATCATATACATATATACATTATAATTTATATATTACCAAAGGCCCTCCAGACTGACACATTCTCCCAGTGCTTTGATGAGCTGCAGCCCTCCAGCCGCTGACCAGGCACAGTGAGACAGGCTATAAAAGACAAATCAAATGATACCATTGTCTAGGTTTCATATGCTCTATGAGATGGTTGAAACACTCTCTGCAAACCACATTATGTCCATAACTTCCTGTGACATTATCACACCTACTTATAATACTATTATGCTGAATGTGAAATGCTTACTTGAGTAACCGTAGACGGGGCAACATTGTGGTCATAATCTGAGCTGCTGTGTCATCAATCACATGACCTGACAGACTGGTAGAGTAAAAAAGGAAGATTTCACTTCATGAAATTCATTTCAGTTTATGAATGTTGTGCTGGCTGTGCAATCAAATTAAAACAATGTGGGGTAGAGTTATCATGCGCGTCAAGGTAGAAAAAAAGAGCCTTGAAATACCGGAATTATTTGCAAGATAACTGGAGAAATGACAATAAGTCTATAGCGTCAATATAAGTGTTTGATGCTTGGCCCATAACTAAAGCGAAAGCTTGATTGTGAATGCTCCCAGGCCACCTGAAAGGCCTATAATGCACTAGACAATTATAACCAGATAGAATAAACTATTAATGAAGACAGTGAGAGGAAACAAAACGAGAATGCTCCAGACAAGTAATGAAATGTGTATGTGTTGCTCACTTTAGGCACTGAATGGCTGTAGCCTGCAGCAAGGCCTCTGAGAGCTTCTGAACCACAGTCAAACACGGCTCTTTGGAACCAATACTGCAAAAGATCACAGTAGATGCTTGTCATGCTACAACTATAAAACAGGCAATTTGTAGTAGTAATAAAAGTGCAGTTCTCACCCAAGAGACTTGAGATTTGGCAGCAAGGGCAGAACAGAACAGAGGAACTCAGCTCCCTCTATACCCAGGCTGTTGTGAGAAATACTACGAATAATGACAACATACATGTTTGTTTCTCTCTTTTTTTTTTTTTTACAAATACGTACACTGAGTGAATGTGAATATTATATTCATACACAAAACAGAGAATACTAACTCTAGCTCTGTCAGTAAAGGACACTTCTGGATAATGCTTGTCATCGATGTAAGCTGGTGCCCCTCTACTGCACAGTCCACAAGGCTGGGGGAGGAGAGGAGAGAGGAGAGGAGAGGAGAGACTAACACCTATATCCTGCAGGACAAGTATTTTTCCTGCTGTCATCAGCTACTTAGACAAATAACATTTGGCTTTACTACTTCCTCCAGAGTTGTTGATTAAATTCATAAGCCTTTGAAACAAAATCTTGTTTATGTATGATAATCTTAACAGTGCAACTTCTGCTTTATTTGTTTTCAAGAGAAAGGACCACTGCCGTGATAATGTGGGATAAAGTTGTGCATTTCAACTGCAGGGGTAAGATAATAAAATATCCCCTCCTGACAAATATTAAGAAAAATATATTAATAATTAATCTGATATAGTACAGACTGGCTTCCATACTAGTTGTGATGTAGTCTTGTGATATTGGAGCACCTACCAATTGTCAGGGGATTTCTAAATGCAAAGTAGAATGGCAGCGAGAGTGGCCACTGGCTTGTGAGTCTAGCTTATACTGTACATGTTAAAACTCTCTACAGGAGATGAATGTAAAAACAGCCTTCTAGTACATACATCATTCTGCACAGTAAAGCTCAAACATCCAAGAGAAGGAACAATAAGCTAAACACATTGTTAAAGTGGAGGGGGAAATTCATTTAAATATGCAATCTGAGACATTACCTGACTGAAGTCAGTTCATTGGACTTCATCAGAGACAGGTGTAGCGTGGTTTGGTGAACCCTGCAAAGTAAATGTGTAGGTATATGGTTTAATGGGGGTAATCTACAGTGAGTGTGAATAGGTATGGGTTTCACTAGAACGAGTGTACAGTTGTCCAACATGCTGATTTGCATATCTCACCTGATGGTGTATGTTACCGTTGAGCTTCAGACAGCGACACACCAAACCAACAGCCTCCTCAGATCTGATCCAACGCTCCTCAAAACTGACAAAGAAGAGAGAGGGTAATGCAGCTCAGTGTTTCAACAATAGAATGCAGCACATGGACACTTTTTAATTCAGCTATATGGACAGAAACACAGTAAAAAGCAATATGGACTGTGTGATAAGTGTCTTGTTTGATTCTTCTCTTCAGCAGCACACAGCACATGCTACATCTACTGAATTGATTCTCACCTGACACTGATTCCTCTCTCGCTGCTGTTCAACAGTTTCACATAGTCTTCAATCGAATCCGACTGTAGCAAATTGTTCTTGAACCTGTGGACCAATCATCAAATAATCGTTACTGATTTTCACATGATGATCACAATGATCAATAAAATCATTAATAATGCATGAAAAACTATAATTTGGATGCGAAAGACATTATTTAACATGATTTCTGCTGTCTCTTTGGCGGACGGCAGTTTTGGCAAGGCAATAAAATGAGTCATCTTAGAGAATCTGTCCACCACTGTAAGAACAGTGGTGTTACCTTGGGAGACTGGGAGCCCTGTGACAAAGTCCAATGAAATCTCAGCCCATGGTCGACTGGGTATCGGGAGAGGTTGCAGCAGTCCCATCCGAGCATGGGAGGAGGTCTTGTTCCTGGCACAGACAGGACACGCCTCCACATACTCCCGGACCTCATGTTCCATGGAGGGCCGCCAGAACCTTTGTTGGATGGCGTACATCGTTCTCTTGATTCCCAGATGGCAGGTAAGCCGAGAGGTGTGAGCCCAGTGAATCACCTGTGGATGCAAAGCAACAGGGACAAACAGGGGATTTGCCGGTATGGTAATGTCATTTAGAGGTCCATAGTCAATACAGGGTCTCAGGGAACCATCTTTTTTACCCACAAAGAAAAACCCTGCCCCTGCTGGGGAGGATGAGGGGCGGATGAGTCCTGTTTTTAAGGACGCCTCAATATACTCAGTCATGGCTACCTTCTCAGGGCCCGAAATGGAATATAACCTCCCCTTTGGAATCGATGCCCCTGGGATAAGTTCAATAGGACAGTCATGAGGTCGATGGGGTGGTAGAGACATGGCCTTACTCTTACTGAATACCTCCCCGAGATCATGGTAGCAACTGGGAATGGAGGTCAGGTCAGGCCGGTCAAGGTTATTTACTCCAGTTTGGTCAGGCTGGGACAGGCAGACACGATCTCTGCTAATCTGACCACGTTCCAAACTACTCTCTCAGATGCTAGCAGAGTGGCAGAAAAGATAGGAGGGAATAAAACAAAGTATAAGTCAACATATGAGTAAAAGGTATATAGTGCCAAACTGATTAATTGAATGCGCGCTGAAACCTTTAAAGTATCTTATAAGACAACAAACAGGGACCTGGTCTAACTGTGAATGCTAACAATAAAACACTGAATTCACTCTGACATTTTGTGGCAGATACATGGAAAACCTCTGCACAATGACATGCTAGTTACTTATACTTTTGAAATTTGGGATTCTTGTCCTACCTCAGAGTTTTTTCACAGCCGTCGCATTGGGTAAACCAGATGAGACACCTCTCCTCTGCTGCCAAACTAGACATGGACAAAAACCTCATTCATTCATTCAGTTTTCCATGCTTTGAACAATTCATTGAATTGATTTCTTCTTTTGGTCCTTTGTTCATTCACTTCCACAATGCACAGACTCACCTCACTTCTGCACCAGAAACGTTACCACAGGTACACAGCGTGCTCGCCACTTCCAACAGTCCGTGCTGTGTCAGGTCATTGTTGCTCAAACTGTGGATGGAGACGCATTAAAGACCAGAAATTGTCTGTCTGTATGTGTAATCTGTATTTAACCCATCCACTATCATATCATCAACAACATACTGTAAGTGAGGTATTTTAGAGGAATAGAAAAACGTCAGATAACAATATATTGGATTTTTTAAAATAAACATGTAAAGGACCAGTTTGCAATATTTAATGACATCTAGTCGTAAAGTTTGAAACTGCAACCAACTGAATACAGTTCAGCCTTCCAAGCATGCAGGAGGCCACAAAACACATTAAAACTGCCAAAGGCCCTCTCTAGAGCCAGTGTTTTGTTTGTTTGTTCCGGGCTACTGTAGAAACATGGCAGTTCAACATGGCGGACCCCGTAGGCGAGGACCCGCTACCTCTGTAGCTATCAACAGCTCTCTATTTTCTTATGTTGTCTTGTTCTATACAGCTGCTAAAAGATTAATATAAAACAAAAAATGATGTGAAATCAATGTTTCATAACATATATCTCACATGACGTAGTTGGTGATTTTAAGGTTCGGTAGAGAATCCAAGAAATGCTTCACTCCTTCATCTGCCAGGCGGTTACTTGATAAACTGCAGCCAAAAGAAAAGATAACTCAGCATCAAGTAAGTAAGTGCTGGTATGTATGTACAGTACATGGGTGAAAGACTGTTGTGTGTGTGTGTGTGTGTAGGTGCAGGTCAGATATGAGAGGACCCTGCTGTGGGATCTCAAGCAATCTCTTCAAGCTGTCACCCTTCAAGTCAAAATGAGTTAACCTGTTACAGACAGACAGACAGACAGACAGACACTACATTAGGGCATTAAGTTAGAAAGTCGTGGCTTCCGGTTATGGCGTTGAGGTGAATGGACGTGCTACCGAATCCAAACCAAAGTGACTGATTTAGAGGCACGCTCATGAAGAAATAATATTCGCATATACGGGATTCCCAAGGACGTAGAAGGAAGCAACTTGCAAGAGTTTATTGAAAGTTTTATTAAAGCCGAGCAGTCACTTCAGGATACGGAACTTTGCATACAGCGCTGCCACCGCGCACTGGGCCCTAAACCACCACAGAACGTCAACCCCCGATTGGTGGTGATTCTTTTTCTGGAGAACAGAACCAAGGAGTTGGTGCTGCGCTTCACGTGGTAGAAAGGAGAGATCCGCCTTGATCAACAGAGGTTCTACTTTGACCAAGATTACCCGGCAGAGATCCAAAACAAGAGGAGAGCTTACGACCCCATCAGAAAGCTTCTACAGGAAAAGGGCCTCCGTTTCCAAACTCCACCGCCGACTAAGCTTTGGGTGTTTTTGATGGTGGTCCTTCATTTATAACGACGCAGCAGAGGCCATGGAGGATCTGAGAAAGAGGGGGCTCGCGCCGGACGATAACGTCAGGGAGAGACCCTCTACAGCGACACCAATGGAGATGCTGAAGAAACTATCCTGGGTGACGGTGGATGCCAAACGACGGAACCTGGACACACACGGCGAGAGGGCACAGAAGAAACTTAGCGTATTTCGCCGCGACACCGCAGACACAGTCTCCACGCTGGAGTGAACACCACCCTAACAACTATTTGTCATCCCAGTGGTAAGATCTTCCAACACAGTGACTTAAACCAGCATAAGATTAAAAACTAATCCTGCTCAAAATGAAGCACTGTGCCCATTTTTTTCATAACCCCGTCTCCACCAATGTCTGTCTGGGAGGAATGCTTTTGTTTACTGTTAATAAATCTGGACTGGGAGCCATAGCCAAGCTATTTTGGGCGTGCACTGAACTGATACTCATTCCTGAGCTATCCCAGTTGGCACTGGAGAGCCCCTTCATACACTGGAGGTTTTTCTCTCCAATTAGGACTCCTTCTTAAGAGGAAATTTTGTTATGGAAGCCGCTTTTTCTTTCATTTCTTTTATCTGTATATTTTCAAGTTACAAGTTCTTTGTTACTATATTTGTTTATGTTTAAATGTTAAGATCACCGTGGGCGCACAAAGTGAAGGGGACAACTACATTTAACGATAAATGTCTCAGGGAGAATATAGAATCATAACACCTAACGTTTATGGGCTACAGAACCCAATTAAGAGAGGAAAGCTCATAGCTAAGATGAAAAGGGAACAACAACACATAATCTTTTGGCAGGAAACTCATCTGGTAAAAACTGAGCACAAGAAATTTAAAAAAATGGGTTTCAAAAATACATTCTTTTCTTCTTATGCAAGTGGACACGCGAGAGGAGTCGCAATACTTATTGCAAATAAAATAGACTTTCAGCTCTCCAAGCAGATCGTGGACAAGGAGGGACGTTTTGTTTTGGTGAGCGGAGCGTTAGACTCAAAAGAAGTAACATTACTTAACGTTTACAGACCACCAGGACAAGATAGGACATTAATTAATAGAATATTAGATTTGATAGCTACAGAGGTTTCCGGTGTCTTGATCTGTGGGGGGGGACTGGAATGTTCAGTTGCACCCCTCCCTGGATTCTACAAACCCGACAAAGAGAATGAACTCTGAGTCTCTGTACATTAAGAAAATGATTAAAGGGATTGGTATGATTGATGTATGGAAGGACTTTCACCCATTTGCTAAACAATTTACCTTTTACTCCCACCCCCATGCAGTCTATTCTAGAATTGACTATTTTTTTATGTTTAGAATAGACAGACACAGAGTCCTAGATTGTAACATTGGTGTTAGAGATGTATCAGATCACTCGGGAGTTTATATAAAAATACATTTGGATGTCCCACACAAAAATACAATTTGGAGACTTAATACTTCTTTGCTAAATGATAATCAATTTGAGGACTTCATTAAAAAAGAAACTAGGGATTACACGGAATTTAACAGTAACACAGAGGTGTCACCAAGTATCTTATAGGATGCTGCAAAAGCGGTATTACGCGGGAAAATTATAATGTGGACATCACAAAAGAAAAAAGAAAAACTTAAGCGACTCAATGACTTGATTAATAAACTAGACTCTCTGGAGCAGAAGCATATAGAGACTAATGATCCTGCCCTACTGGAACAAATATCTGTTGTAAAATCAGAACTAAATAAGAAACTCAACGACCAGGTGGAACTTAAACTGAAATATATCAAACAAACTTATTATGAAAATGGACATTGCCATCTCTTGGCACAGAGCAAAACAAGCGGGTAACCGCAGATATTACAATAGCAGAGCTAAGGCCATTTCTAAACTGAAAACAAATAAAGCAAATGGGGGAGACAGACTACCCGCAGAGTGGTATAAGACTTTTAGGGACTCCTTGACCCCACTGTTCCTAAAATGTTTTAATTATATGCTTAAGGGGGGCGAGACTCCACCATCTTGGAAACAAGCTATAATATCTGTAAAACCGAAACCAGGAAAAGATAAGAGTGCAGCTCATGTAGACCTATTTCTGTTTTGAACGCCGACTATAAAATATTCACCTCAATCATAGTTAGTAGACTAGAAAATATTATCCCTGACCTGATTGACACGGACCAGACGGGATTTATTAAAAATAGACGTACACAAGACAACGTCAGACGAGCAATACACTTGA
The DNA here is from genome assembly GCF_905237075.1 of Dicentrarchus labrax. NCBI lineage: Eukaryota > Metazoa > Chordata > Actinopteri > Moronidae > Dicentrarchus > Dicentrarchus labrax. The sequence continues at coordinate 32,380,457 of NW_026136720.1, forward strand.
TAGATACTATGAGCAGAAGTGATGCGAAGTCCTTAACAATTAGCTTTGATGCAGAAAAAGCTTTTGATTCCGTATGGTGGGAATTTTCATATCTGGTTCTACAACGCTTTGGCTTAAATGATACAGCTATAAAATGTCTTAAATCTATATATAATTCTCCAGTGGCCCGGAATAAAATAGTTGGTAGTCTATCGGGCACAATCTCTTTGGAACGGGGATGCCAGCAGGGCTGTCCACTGAGCCTCATGCTGTTTGCTCTATTTATAGAGCCAGTTGCTCAGAAAATCAGGGAAGACCCAGAAATTATGGGAATTTCATTTAAGGGAAGAGAATATAAGACATGTTTATACACGGACGATATTCTGGTGACTTTGTCTGACCCCTATACCAGTCTCCCTAAGCTAATGTCCTGCCTTGACCAATATGGTTTCTATTCAGGATACAAACTGAACATAGAGAAAACCCAAACTCCCTCTTTTAAATACTTACTTCAGGAAAACATACATAAAACCTTTAAATTTAAATGAAAAACTAGAACTATGAAATATCTAGGTGTTAATATCCCCAAGACTTTTGAAGACATATATGACGTAAATTATGGTCACAAACAAAATTAAAAACAACTTGGACAGATGGGCTCCTCTGACACACTTCAACTGAATAGAAACTATAAAGATGATTATTTTACCTCAACTGTTATTCCTTTTTCAATCGCTGCCTGCAGAAGTACCAACTAAACAGTTAACAGAGGACTATCTCTAGGTTCATATGGCAGAACAAGAAACCAAGGATACGCTATAAAACATTATGGAGGACTACTAAAAAGCAGCACAACTGCAGTATGTAATCTACTAGTGTAAAGAGGATTACGATGCAAAATGGATGGAACTAGAGTTGAACCAACTTGATATCCCTCTTCAACCTTTGCTGGGTGATAAAACTCTCAAGACCATATACTAAAGTAAACTAAATGACCTGACAAAAAATTCCCCTTAATATCTGGTTCAAAGAGGTTTCGAATTCACACTTAGAGAGGAAAGTACGGTTATTTATTAAGGTGGGTTGAACATGATATCAGACCAGCACAACTTGATATGAGATTTAAGGAACTGACTCGAAAAGGCGTTACTTCGTATTGTGTAATTTCATCTGATACTGCCTGGACAGTTTCCAACAATTACAGGAAAACCATGATTTAGATAAAAAATATTTCTACAGATATCTGCGGCTTAGGCATCATTGCGTTAGAAATATTAAAATCCCAAAGCAAGGTGACTTGGACCTCATTGACATTCTCATCGATGCATATAAAGGTAAAATCCTTAAGAAAGTGGTCTCTAGATTATACTTGCAACGTTATAAAAAAATGTCAACATCATATGTCAAATGCAACTGGGAGAGGGAAGCAAATATAACTTTGACAGGGGACGATTGGCTAAACATATGTGAAATAAACTCCTCCACCACCAGTTCAGGGCAGTGGAGGGAATTTGCATGGAAGAATATTATCAGGTTTTTTATCACCCCAAGAAGAAAATTTCTACATAGTGGCAGTACAGAATCTGGGCATTGCTGGAGACAATGTAATAATGTGATGGCTGACCATTGTCACATCTTTTGGTGTTGTCCAGTAATTCAACCGTACTGGCTAGTTGTAGTTAAATAAATAAATTCTATTCTTGATTTTGACATTGAGTATAATTTTCAGACTGTATATCTGTGTAATCTACCAGTTGATCTCAATTCCCAGGATAAGTATCTTCTTAAGATACTACTGACGGCCAGCAAGAAATCGATAACAAGGAAATGGCTTAACAGGGAGCCGCCGACGGTGGGAGAGTGGTCAGCCACTGTAAAAGAAATACATGAACCGTAATAAAGCCCAGAGGTATTGGTTGAAATGGCTCTTGTATATAAATGAGAAAACCGAATAGAGCAGCTCCTTTCTTATTTTGTTTATCCTCGGCACTGTGACTGATGCTTTGTTGGACTTGCCCTGGAGAGACTCCCTTCTCTGGCCGGCTGGCTTTTGCCTGCCTTCCTCTAATCCCCTCCCTCTTCATCTCTCAGCTATGGATTTTTGTATCCCTATAGTACAAGGAGTAATACTATTGTATGTTTCTTTTCTTTCTAGAACAATATATTTATTTCCCCTGGTGACCTATATGTTCAGGATTGTTTGTTTGATTTGTATGTTCTGTTTGTCTTTGTAAAACTTTAAAACTTTGCATTTAAAAATAAAGTTTAAAAAAAAAAAGTTAGAAAGTCGCAGCCAGCTGTGATGTGTGACACTATTCTTTTTGATGAAAAAGCACTAGTATTTGTTGTGATTAAAAGAACACACACAAGTAATTAGCACAACTAACACTTCATGATAAGATAATCACCTACTTCCACTTTTTCTTCTGACAATTTCTCAACTTCTCTAAGTCATGATTAACTACTACTTATGTACGATAAAATACATTTCTTTGGTGACTGTGGTTGATAGCAAATAGTACAGTTAGCAGTTGATGTATTTTTCTGTTACACACTAAAATAAAAGCAGAGTGAGGATGTTCTCACCTATTTAATGTTTAAGAAATTGTACATTTGCTTCGGTCTTCAGTTGTGGTAGAAAGCACACAGCACAGTTTTATGATCATATTCAAACTGAACCACATACACTGGCAGTCAGACTCAAAGAGAAATACACGAAACACCCACCCAAGTTTTTTTTAGACATACCAGTAGACAGTGCACTAACAAAATGTCAACTGCTGATCACCGACCTGCAACTGGCGTGTTCTGCTTTCACACTCTCAAAATGGAGGAAGGCTTCAGTCTGAGGCCTAAAGAAGAATTCAAAACAGTATTTAACAAAAACATATATACTTATTGCAGTGACATATTTATTATAATGACTACTACTAACTGTAGCCACTACAGAACAAACTGCCTGGATTCAGAAAAAAAGCTAGAACTTCAATTGTGGCACGCTGCATGCAACAGAGGAAAGTACCTGAGCTCCACTGATGTGGCTCGCTTACTGACAGTCAAACAACTGAGCAACATCAGTGATTCAGCTGTTAATACGGCTCAATTTACCCCGCTCCTATGCTCAACTTACCCCATACATAACTTTTTGGACATGCTATATTATCAAAACATTTATGTTTACACTCATTCTGTTTGTTTGAAGGGATGCACAACATCCTGAAATATATGCAGATATATTAGTTAGCGACAAAACTATGATTGCCTTGATGTAGTGATCCTAAATATGAAAAATGGCTCATCTTCCCCAATCTCCCCTTCATATATTTGTACCATTTCTATATACAAGTCCTGGTTTTCTGCAAATACTCCCAACCACAATATCACATAACAAAACAAAATAAACCACATATACTTAAAGAAACCTTTAGTCATACTCACACACAAAACCATCCACACTAACTATCTCACACGTGTGTGTGTATGGCTTACTTGAGTCTCCGCAGTGACGTCATCTTCAGCAGGACCTTCAGCAGATTCTCAATAGCTGTGTCTGTCAGAGAGCTGTGAGACAAACTGACACAACATACAAGTAAATTACTGTCTACCTGTTTGGTCATAATCCTGAAATAAATCATGTTTGATGGATATAAAATAATGAAACTTACTCTAACTCCAAATGGGAGCGACATTGGACCAGTCTTCTACATAGTGTGGTCATATTATTTGGCAGGAGGCTGCTGTTGTTTATCCTGCAGCACAAAAAAAGGATCTTATATATATTTGTATTGTATTTTAAAGAGAATTGTGTGTATGAGTGTTTCTCTTTATCAGCATACTGTACCTGAACATCTTTAGCTGTTGTTTGTCATCGCTAAAAAAAAAGAGCACAGCATTAGCTTACTAACTGACAAATGAAAAAGCAGACAGTGGTGTCCAGATGTGTGGAGCTTTTCTACCTTTTGTCAGGGCAGAACTTCAGGGTCAGCTGCTCTCTGCCTCCATCACTATAAAACCAACAGGACACTATCAGATTAACAATGTGCACAACACTAGTTTATAGTTAACAACAGCAATGTCCCCCAAGTCACTTAGTGTTTATGACATATATACTGGTATTTTAACAGATAAAAACTGAGCTGTTACACAGCTTCTATCAGCTGTTCTATCTGGCTGCTTGAAACAGGTGCTTACTGTTTAGATTCTCTAATAAAATTAATTATTAATGCCTAAAAAAAACAAAAAGCACCTGATGTGAATTTGTGTTAAGTTGTTATGGGAACACAAAGCACCAGCCAGCATCACCACTCCTTCCATGCTGATCTCGTTGTTCCTGGCACTAAAAAACACACACACAAAAAACAATGAGCCAAGGCGAGGGACATCATTTAGCTCTAAATAAGATATTTATACTGAATAATACCCCAGGGTAGTAATTGCCAGCACTGGCACGTTTTGCCTGGAACCAGTTTGGTGAGAAAACAAATGCCCAGTGTTTGCCAGCTAGATTAGACCAGCCCAGTCTACCACCATCTTTCATTTGAAACACTCAAAACACACAAAATCCTACCAGCAGAGTCACTCATTCTTAATAAATACACTCCCTATTTTGGGGGTTTGTTATCACCAGTAAAGTTTCAGATGTTTTGACACTTTGTGTGCAAGTCTTACTTGATCTCCTGGATGATACTAAGCCGAGGCAGGACCTCCAACAGTTTCCTCAGACCTTTGTTGCCTAAACAGTTACTGGACAGACTGACGGACAAGAATGTGGGGTTCAAATAATGTCAGAGACAAAAACAAGAGTTCAACATAGGTAGAAATAATAAAATAAACTAGGTTTGCATAAAAAATAATAATACATAAAAATAACATTAAACTGCAATTTATGGCCACTGCAGAGACATGATGACTGCTAAAGAGGTACAGTAACTAACAAGAGTAACTATAAACTAGAGATGAATAAGTTTGTTTTTTCAAAGCTGAATTCAACATAGTTGATTTCAGCTACTGGACTGAAATGGGTTGCTACTGCTGACCAACACGTAACATAAGAGGTCAGGAGAGAATAGTATTTTTAGATTTTTTACACAGCAGTATGTACTTCACAGTCTATCTCAGTACAGAGTGTGTTAATGACTTGCTGTTACACGTAATAAAATGATTGGTTTTTGATTATGTTTGTGTGTATCTTACTCCAGCAAAGTGAGATCAGGTGAGGTTCCCAAACTCCTCCACACTTTCTCCAGATCAGCAGGCTGCAGACCACAGCAGCTGAGACTAACAGAGGCAACAGCATCATAATTACCACCAGTAATACCAATATTTAGTAACATAAATGTATAAAATAAAGTTTCCCTTTGTTCCAAAATTGTTCTTTGTCTATTGTTTGTACTTAATACATACCAGAGCAGTTTAGATCTTTTATCTGCAGGTTTTTCTCTCCCTCCAGAGAACACTATAGAGACCTGAATAGGACTCTGTAGTCTGAAACATGAAGAAAATACAGATACAGTTTGGAAGTGAACCCTGGTCCACCATGCAACTTATACAAGATATACAAGTCAGTGCACATACAGTGAGAATGGACAAAGAAGACATCTTGTGTCCAGCAAGAAAACTTGAGAAATGAACAACATGTGCATATTAATAGGGTTATTAATTAGGGTTAGGGTTAAGTGTTATTTATACTATTTTGAGGAAATCACACACATTACTGTTCTAAACCGTTGTATAAACGTGTCTGGGAGTTTTTAAGTTACCTACATATGTGGCTTATATTACTAAACAATCTAAACAGGCAGGCTAAATACAATTTAAATATGTTGCTGATTGTTTGTAGGAGAGGAATGGTATGATGGTTTTGTCTGATGTGAGCAAATTTGTTAGTGCAGTACTTTTAAGAGGTGTGTGCATTTATGGTACGTACATGTTTGTACCTGATATGAAGCTCCATCACAGTCGGACATTCAGACAGGAGAGCAGTCAGAATCACCAAGCCCTCCACTGAAGAGCAGCTGTCGTTCACACTGAGAAGCAACATCTGAACGTCAACAATCTGCTGCTGTTCAGTTCTTATGAATGTCAAACACTGTTTTTGTCAGTATAGCACAACTGGCATATTAGTATTAGTAGTATATTAGTAAAAATGTGCCATATGCAGAATACTTTGTCACTCTCATCTTGTGTTCTTTGTGAATGGTAGTTTGGTATAAATCCAGTCTTACATGATCTTTTTGGTGACACTGAACTTTGGCAAGAACTGAGTCAGTGTCCTTAGAGTTTCCACATCCTATTGGCCTCCAGACAGACTAGGGTGGACACACACACTCACTCACACACACATATACACACAGAACTATATAAACATTTGTTTTGAATGAATGCACTCGCGGTAGTAGTATTACAAATGATTCAATCTGAATTACAGCCAGGGTATCCACTCTCACTAGCAGTGATAAATGATAGTCCTGAATATCTAATTATAACATACATAAATGTCAGTTGTGGTCAACCCTGCTCCAGTGACAAAACGGGAAGTAGTAGGAAGTCACATAAAACATATCATCTGCCAGTTACTTACACTGTGAATGCTTGAACTTTGACCACACAGACAAATAAAACAAGAGGTCAATAACTAGCAGTTATTATACTCGGCACTGCATTATTCTCTTTCAGTACGTTGTATCCAGTGGTGGAACAAGTATTTAGATCCTTTACAAAAGTAAAAGTATGTATGTATGTAAGTGTTAACAGCAAATTTTAAGGAAAGTATCAGCGAAACAAACAAACAAGCGAAAGTACTCATTGTGTAGAAAAATGGTCCCTGACAGTGTTTCAATATTATATATGATGTTTTGGCTTTACATTACTGCAGAGCCCGTCCACCCTAAACGCACACTACGCAAGATGATTACAGTTTTTCTCAATCGCTAAAATATGATTTGTTTTTAGATTAAAAATGTACTTCTCCCTGAGAACTATATGTTTTGAACAACGTGTTTTCTATTTTTTGGTGTATTGTTTACTGACTGCCTGATAGTGTATATCATTTTGATCGCTTTGTTTATGATTTGAGAGCAGTGTTTAATTTTGAGCACAGATAAATCTGTTTTGAGGCGAAAGTTTCATTTTGAGCACAGGTAAAACTGTTTTGAGGCGAAAGTTTCATTTTGCACAAGGAGCCAGAGGTTTTGTAAATAGTGCTTGAAGGTGAGGTTTTGTGTTTAATGTTTTCAGAAAATGGAGCAAGGTTTCAGAAATCGTATTTTAGCAATTGAGAAAAACTGTAAATATTGAATTTACAGTTTTTCACAATTGTTTACACACATTTTCTGAAAGCATGCCTCATACTCTCAGAACTCAACACACAAATCAAAAAACACACACAATGGGCAAAACCCCTCAATTCTCCTGCAAAATTAAACTTTACATTCAAAACAATGTTATTTCTTCTCAAAATGGTATTTTGTTTTCAAATGACACACACAAACCATCATATGAATAGACATTTATAAGAACCAGTTGAACACTGATGTGCTCAATGTAAAACACTATGATGAATGGAAAACACGTTTTCTCCATTCATCATAAAGACTTAGGCCTTAAATACACGGTAACAAATATATTTTATTTTTCCCACAAAAACAATGACTGTGTACATTGTTTTTGTGGGAAAAATAAAATATATTTGCAATGTTTTCCCTGGCCAAGCCAAATATCCAGCCATGAAAAGCATCAACTGCTATATCTCCACATGCGTCTTCCATGGCTTGGAGAAAGGGTATACGCGTTAACCCTAACCCTAAGCTGTTGCCCTTTTATGTTAAAGCTCTGATTGCTAATTGTAAAACTGTGTGACAGGTGTTTGCCCATGTGATGAGTCAGTGTACATAGTAGGGCAATTAACTTTAGAATTGTGAATGACAGTGTGTTCCTTATGAAAACAAGATATTTTCTTCATGATTGTGCCAAATGCAGAGAATTGTGTGTAGTGTTTTGAACTGCAATTTGAGAGTAAAGCAGGAATTGTGCTTGTAGTTTAGGAGAATTGGTACCAGTATTTGTGTGTAAACAATTGAGAAAAACTGTAAAATGTTGATTCGCTGGGCAGCCTGTAATATGGCTCCACATCTCTCAGTAAACAATAACCATCAAGTATTCATCAAGTATTCAGTCAAGCCATATATAGTATATATATATATATATACTATATATATAATATTTTTGTGTATAAAAGGAAATCCGGGTTAGCCAGTTTAAAAGGACCTGGTATTTTAATATATAATATAATATTGTGAGGACTGGACTAATTACCAGGCAGCAGAGCCCTTTCTAAAATGTTATTGTTAATATTTACTTCAATATAAAATATTCTATTCAATAAACATTGTTTATATATATATATATATGTTCTGTATAGTTCTACTAATTCTTGGATTGAGAGAGGGAGTAAACTGTTTTAAAAGGAGGGAGGATTGTGGGAGCACTGGGTATCAGGTGCCACTGTGTGGCAATGGCAAATAGTTTACATGGCTTACGGGTCAGATAGGAGGACCTCCTAGCACAATTTTTAGGACCCCAGGGAGGTCTGCATTACTGTTACATTTTACTGTTGTAGTTCAAGGGAAACCTTGCCGAATGTCAGCCAGCTTTATATCATTACCAAGAGCTTATTTGCCAGCAAGAGTCCACCAGATGACACATTTGCAAAAGCTCTGGGTGCAGTCAACACGTAATCAACACTGTAATCATACAAAGCTGGTCCAAAATCAGCAAAGTTTTCCTTTAAGGTGAAGCTTTAAGGTTAAGGAGCTATCAACGTTATATACTGTTGGGGGAGATTAAGATCATATGTTCATAGCTTTTCTGTCCTGTGAGAACCACGTAGCTCTAACATTTTTCACGAGCTAAGAAAAACCGCACAATGCATTTTGTGACGATGCATTTTCCAGCTAATACAAGAGAGTTTTTAAGTAGTTTATTTACAGTACTCAGTCGCTTTGGTACATTTCTCAGATCAGAATTGAAATTCTCAAAACTACCTGTTCAATCTTCAAATCATTGTGTCACTTGTGCACATCAAAAAAGCAGTTTTTCATTTCTTTGAACAAGTTGCAAATGCTTTGGTACATCCATACATGCTCCCAGGTGAATCTTGACTTTCTCTAACGAATCAATCAACTGGCAAGTATATATATAACCGGAGCACAACACAATGTTACAATTTCTGACAATGGAAGGACAAAGAATTGGACAGGGTCAACAGCCAGGGAGAAGAAGAAGAGGCAAAACAGAGGAAGAGGCAGAAGAAGCCGAGGACATATGCGCGTTCCTGATGAGATAAGAGCCACACTTGTAGACCGTGTTCTCAATCATGGGCTTACAATGGCCGAGGCTGGTCGAAGGGTGCAGCCAAATGTTGGGAGAACAACTGTGTCCTCAATCATTCAGACTTTTCGTCAACAGAACAGGTATGTAATCTAATAATAGGCACTGTACTGTAATACTGTATACTTTCTGTAATGCTTCATACAATATTACAGTATTCCACTTGTATTTTACAATATACAGTAAGTATACTTTACGTAAACTGACATTTTATCTTACTCAATTTTGTGTTTTTTTCCTATTATTTTTTCCACATAGGCCTGCAAGACAACTTCACAGGGGTGGCAGAGGGCCCCTTTTCACACCTGAACAGGAGGAGGCTATTTGCACCATGGTTGTAGATAACAATGCCATAAGACTAAGGGAGATACAGAGTGCCATTATAGAGGACAACAGCATATTTGATAACATCCAAACAGTCAGCATCTCAACCACTGACAGCGTGCTGAAAAGACACCAAATTAATATGAAGCAGCTGTACACCGTTCCATTTGAAAGAAATGGTGAAAGAGTGAAGGTGCTGCGCTACCAGTATGTAAAGGTAAAACATGTATGAGCATGCAGCAACTGTACCTCACAGTAAACAGTACAACATCGTATAGTGATATACAGTACAGTAAGTGTGACCTTTACACATTTGCTATGGCTGTAGAAAAGAAGATGCAATATGTGCTGTATACATGTGATGTAACTGTATCTTGCCAAAATGAAAATGCATGTAATTCATCAAACTCATTTTGTGTCTTCTGGATATAGCGTATAATGGAACTGGAAGCAAGTGAACCACCGCACAGCTTCATCTACATGGATGAGGCTGGCTTCAACCTAACGAAACGCAGAAGGCGTGGTCGAAATATCATCGGCCACAGAGCTACAGTTGATGTGCCAGGCCAACGGGGCGGGAACATAACCATGGGTGCTGCTATCTCTAAGAATGGTGTGCTAACGCATATTCTCATTATTGGGCCATACAATACAGAGCGTCTTGTCACCTTTTTAGACACTCTCTACAGGGATCCCATCCCTGAAGAAGAGAGGGGTCAGATTGGAGATGACCTGCCAAGGTACGTGATAGTTTGGGACAATGTCAGTTTCCATCGCTCCAACGTCATCAGGCAATGGTTTGCGGCCCAGAATAGGATGCTGATGGAGTTCCTCTCACCCTACTCCCCATTCCGTAATCCCATTGAGGAAATTTTCTCAGCATGGAGATGGAAAGTATATGATCGCCATCCACATACACAGACGACCATTCTGGCTGCCATGGATGCAGCGTGTGATGACATCACAGCAGATGCCTGCAGAGGCTGGATAAGACACTGTAAAAGATTTTTCCACGCTGCATCGCAAGAGAAGATATTCGTTGTGATGTGGATGAGAATTTGTGGCCCAACCGACAGGAACGTCAGGAGGTGTAGGAAGACTGCACTGTAATTCCTACAGCACTGCATGTACAGTTTTCCCTAAGGAGACTGTCCTATGTTCACATTTCTACTTTTGTTTTTTTTGTTTTTTTTCTTTGTGCTACGCAGTGCTGTCTTTTCCTTTCTGTACCACAATGACATGGTCTGTCAACACACTACAGTACAAACAGTAAAAGTTTAAATGTGAATCTTGTCCAGTCTCTTGCAATCAAACTCCCACATACACTAAGGTGTAACCTACAATTTACAATAATTGTCATCAAAACTTTGGCCATAGTTTACATCAGAACATCCCTCCAGAGTACACTGTTATATTGACAACATGACTAAGCAATTTGACTGTCTTATCCTTATACTATGACACAAGGACTTGTAATTCTGATGGCACTGACATGTTCATTGACACGGATATTTACTTTTGAGAGATTAACTAAGGATTTTGATCAAGAAAGTGGCATTGGCAGGTAATCCAAGGTGTTTTTGAGAAATGCACTTACTGTTTTGCAAATTTTGAGGATGATTCGAGAAATGTACCAAAGCAACTGAGAAAAACTGTAACTTAATATGATGGAACATATTCTCAACCCATAAAGGAACATTCAAATTCACAAGCACCAAATTTGGAGATACGTGGTTTTCACTGGACAAGAAGGATAAAAGTAAATACTAACTAAAGCTGACTGACGTAGATGTAGAGGAGTAAAAAGTACAATATTTGCCTCTGAGCTGTTGTATAAATATAAAGTTGTACATAATGGAAATTCATACTTGAAGGTGGAGTAATGTGATTCTAATCCAATAAACCTTTTGTTCAAACTGAATATCGGTGGTTGTACACAGCTCTGGCTCAGTAAATGGGAAAGAGAGTGGATCGGACAGATGGTATTCATATGTCATGGTATTTGATTTCTCCAAAATTGCTTACCCCACCATTAAGTACAGTACTTGAGTATACTTAGTTTAATTCCACCACTGGTTCTATCTTTGGTAAGGCTCACTTACTCCAGGACAGACAAGGCAGGGCAACGTGCCAATGACTCTGCAAGTATTTGCATCTCAGGTGTGCTCCATTTCTGGTTCAACAAGCTGGAGAACAAATAGTACCACAGGATTATCAACAATAAAAAAAGTGCTAAACATCGAAATTGAAAACCATGAACTGAATCAAATTCAAGTCAATCGGCACATGAACTGAACTGACTGAGTTCACACATTCAGAGGCTGTTTCTGGTACGTGAACCTTGTTAAGAGCCATTTTACTTCAAAGGAGCAAAGTTCAGGAAACTGGCTATGTTAGTAAAGCTCTGGAAGGTGATCAACATTTGATAAGAGTGTCATTGTCTTACCTGATTGTAGGTTCAGACTTATGGCTGCAGAGGGGAATTCAGGAATATAAATGGTCAGTATGTGCAGAGTTCATTTGATGACAATGTTATTCATAGACACCGTATGCTAAATTACTTGTATTTACTCATAATGTTTATCCAACCATTTAACTCACCTGTTCAAATCGAAGTTTTGGGAGAAAGTTACCGTAATTTCCTTCATCCCACTGCACAAAGATACAAATCTACATTGTACAACAATGTTTACTCGCTTACTTTTTCAAATAACCTAAAACTTTTATTTAGTGCCTTGGAGGTTTATGAAGTAAGTCTGAAGGTTACATATGACTGAGAAAATACTTTGGATGCAGAAAATGCTGACCAAGCTGATGTGTGCAGTCCATACATTGCAGTCAAATGCTAAAAGAATGACAGTGAGCGGAAAATAAACCCCAAATTGACATCGATTCCATAACAAAGAGCCTGTGGCGATGTATGGCTGTATGGCCTCTGTGTTAAATCATGTAAAAATATCGATGCCTGTAACTTAGTTGGTGTGTGACTGTGTGTGTGTGAGTGTGTGTGTGTGTGCACTCATAATCTGTGTGAATTTGCTCGATGTTCAAACATGAAGACAACTTCCCGATGAGATAGTCCACTGCTTTCAGAGAGCTGTTTCGACCCAGCCTGCAAGGTGGCGCGCGTGCACACACACACACACACGTAGTACTCATAATATACTATGATAATATAATAATATAGTAAAAATACAAAAAATCAGCAAAATCTTGAGATATTGAGGTTATTTTAAAAAAAAGCTTCTCATTAGCAGCATGTACTCACAGCACCGAGACCAGTCTGGGTAGTTTGGTAAAAACATCAGCTATGTGTTCGATCCCTGCATCTTTCAGATTGTCACTCAGTCTGCAATGTAAAAACAGATCCTTGGTGTCAATTTTCAGACCAGAATCCAATATATTTCAGCATTATACTATGTTAGGTATCAGGTGTCAGCAACCCTACTCAGTCGTGACGTCTGGACAGTTCTGTAGAGCAGAGGCCAAACTAGCTGCTCCTGGGGCAGTGAGACTGGCACCACAAAACCTTGAGAGGACAAAAGAGAAAATCAGTCAATCATTGCAGTAGGGGTGTTAAGGGCCATTACAGTATTTCAAATTGAATTACACTGATCTGTGAGTATAGTCTGAGGAAGGGAAACAACATTTAGACTACACCACTCCTGATAGGCCAGATATGAATTCAAGAAAGCGACGGACAGAAAATAGAAAGGAGAAAGAAAAAAAAAAAAAATAGGTTCTCACTCTAGCTTTCTCAGGGTTGTGAATTTTGGCAAAATGGAGGACAACTTCTCAGCAAACTTGTCGCCATACTTGCGGCTGCGAAAACTGAAAGTAAACAAACAAACAAAAAAAAATTCATAATGAAACCTAATGTTGGTAAGTGTCTAGTGTGCAGAATACCACGCTTTCACCAAGCTTATGAACAAAAGCTTCTGTTTGTTTTTCACATAAATAGTCTGTGTCCCCAGTTTTGTTTTTGACACCTTCTGGCTTCACTTGTTTATTATTTTATGTGTGAGTTGATCTTATCTTAGGAAGGTCCTATTAAATTATATGCAAGTATTCACTCTGTGTGGGAGTTAATTTTCTTTTGAGATGGTTTAATAACAATATCCTTGTCGTCTTTTTGCCCTTGAGTCCAGGCAGCATGTTACAGAAACACTGAGCCAACGTCTGGGACACAGCAGCAAACAGAGAGCCTATGTCAGTTTCACAGCAATGTGCAACAGGTGGCCAATAAGCTGAGGAATGTCAGCAACTGCGTTCAGTGTTTCCTCTAGGTTTTTTTTTTTCCAGCAGCCACCACCCCTCACTTTATGTAAAAGAGATCACAGAACAACATTTATAACAATAATGTGTGAAATATGTTTATACAGTAGGTATTATATAATGTTAGCATATTCATTATAATCTACATAGTAGTATACTATATAGCCTTCCACTAGTATAATATTAATGCCAGTTGGACAATACAGCAGTTTAAAGGACCAGTGTGTAGGATTTAGTGGCATCTTGAGGTGTCGTTACTCCCTTGTTTCACACTCCCCTTCCAAGCGTGAAGGAGACAAAAAGTGCAAACATTTTTACAATAAAACCCGATAAAGCTACACAGCTCAATTAACAGTTGAACTGGTAGTTGAACTGGTATTGAGGATCTTGAGGAGGACGATGTGGGCCGGCAACACATCTCGCTCACTCTTGTTTGTGTTACTGGGGGTAAACTTCTATATCTGACTGACGCTCCATCACTGTTCCAGTTGCCCATCCTCGAAGTGGAGAGAGAGCGGACAATTCAGCAGAGTCATGTAATTGCAGCTTCATGACATTTTATAAAATTCAAGCGTCCCTCCCCACTCAACATAAAAATTGTTCCTTTGCATTTTGAATGTGTTTTGCACTTTACATGGATAACTTGTGTGGACTTACCAGAGGTAGTGAACGTACTGACACCTGGGAAGGTCATCTAAACACTCCAGCTCCATTGAGCATGCTCCAAAGTCCAGCCCAATACCACTATCACTTACTGAGTTAACTAGAAAAGCCAGAGCATCTATATCATTAGGTAATAGCCGGATGTTACGCAGCTCCAGGTTGGGTCTCGTATGCACAACCTGCTCAGCCAGTTGGTGGTCCTGGCTTTCTTGGACACAATGGCAAAGCTCCAATATCAGACAAGATGTAAGAAGGTAGAATCAGTAAAGAAAAAAACAGGGAGAAGACAATTATATGTAAATTATACATCTGTTTATCAGAATTCACTTCAGCTCATTTTCTACCTTTGGTCCAGTCAGTGTTGCTGTGACACAGGTTTTTTTAGCAGTTTCAGAACGAGGGCTTTTCGTTTTTGGACCCAATTTTGGCCTCCTGTTCCGCCAGATGTCCTGGCTAATTGATCTGGAGTGCAGTGTGGGGAAGCCAGGCCACATACATACAGGTACAGGGAGTCAGTAAAAACTGTCCTCTGGTCTGACTTTGTCATTCAGCGAGTTTTCAGACTGAATCTGAGAGAGCAATAAGGAAGAGGACAGAGCAAAGTCAATATTTATTGGACTAAGTTATATTGCTGTATAGAGGACACTTCCTAGCCTCTCCTGCCAGATGAGAATAACTCACACCACCTGCTTGGTGATCATCAGAGAGATGTTGTTATTTCTATGGATGTTGTAACATGATGCTTTCAGAGCTGCCATACGGAGCCCGCTAGTTTCACAGCTGTGGGATCACTATGACACAAACCTTGTAATGAACTGCCACAGTAGTAGGATACAAGCCAGCTGACTGCAGTTTTAACTGCTTTTGACAGCCTGATTGATTAGTGAAAATCCCTGCACTGCCATGGTTGCAATTTTAGCATATACAGGGTATGACAATTTAAAAAAAAACCCAGACAGACTCAAACATCGGATGTGCCAGTTATATATGGCATGTGTCTCCACTACATTCATTTAACTTGCATATTTATAGGGGTGTAAACAGGGTTTTATAGCTTTTACAGTAAAATAAAAGGTATTAATTAAATGACACACACACACACACACACACACACTGGGTTTTCTTATATTTGAGCACCCAGTTGACTGGTGACATAGCAGCATTCCCTCTACAAGGAAAATATGTGGCTAATTTGGTCAACATGGTGATTTTTAACACAGTTACTAATTGACTTTGGAAACATCATTCACTAAACTTTTAAAAAAGTGTCCTTTTAACAGTGGATTTCAATTCAACTGAAAAATAAATTGTCTTGGCTCAAGCTGAACTAAACATGCGAGTGAGTAACCTGAAAGTGAGTTTGGGCTTTTAGGGAGGGGTGTGCTGGATTTCTAACACAAGACAAAATAAGAGCAGCATAGCGAAACGGATGCAGCACAATAATTTTTTTTTATCTCAATTATCAAGCTGAGATAAAAACTGTTTCCATAATCGTTGGAAGTCAAAATTGTAATTTCAAATGAAATGTAATTAATTCCCCCTGCCCTAAATGTGGCAATACATAGGAAGGCCTCCTGCTGTGTCATGTCTCACTGGTAAGTGTCCCACCCCTAATCCCTCTCTGCTGACCCCCTGAGCCACCACTGCTGTGATTGGACCGTTCGCTTTGAGCCCGCTTCAGCACATTTGTGGTCTCCTTTAGTACATTTATGGTCTCCTTTTAAGGAGGAGGGTCAAACAGTCTTTTAGTCTACTCATCTTACACGAATCATCTCTTTCCATAGCTAGGTTATTACTGGTATGGACAGTAATTCTATATGGTCAAATCCTATAGCACTCTTGTACAACTTGTATCATAATTCAGATAATGCAACAGTACCCCTGAACACTAATTACTGAAGACATACTTTGTAATTACTTACTTACATACTTGAATATAATTATTGTTATGATTTTTGATATATGGGATGCAGTAGTGGAATGTAACAAAGCACATTTACTCAAATCTTGTACTTCCTAGTACTGCAACTAACGTTTATTTTAATTGTTGATTGATTATTATCGATAAATTGTTTGGTGCAGAAAATGGCAGAAAATTAGATTTAAATTAAATCAATTTAATTGAGAAAACAATCAGGAGATAAAGTCATAATGAAAAATATAAAATAAGTTGCAGTCTTATACAAAATAGTTTGAAATGAGCTCCACCTCAACCAACTACAACAACAAAATGCTGCTTAGACATTAATCCATCAGTAATGATAATCTAATTATATAATAGTGTGATAGTCACAGGGGCAATTGTTCTGATTAGAGACTACTTTCATTTCTATACCTTAAATACTTTTTCCAGATTATACTTGCATACTTTCACTTGCTGTATTGCAGGGGTCTCCAACCTTTTTTCCTCTGAGAGCTACTTTTACAAAATAAAAATGGCAGAGAGCTACTCATGTTTTGTAACATTTATTCTCATTTCGAACAAACTCAATAAGCTTTCTTTTCCGGAACATTTACAATATGTTACTGTCCACATCTCACATTCTGTATTAAAATATCACAAAAATATTCTTATTATTATCATCATCATCATCATCATTATTATTATTATTATTATTATTATTACTACAAATACAGATATTGCTACTTATTCACTTATCATTGTTATATATGTCCATGTCACTGTGTCACTCTTCACAAAACTATCTACATGCACCAAGACATCTGAAAATGAAATGTTATTATGGATCACTTACAATTTCTACAAACCAAGAATCAAAAACTTTACCCAACACAACCTTTTAAATCCTCAATATATCAGTATATTCTAAATGGCGAAATCCACATAAAGAACCACATAAAGAACAAAAATTGCATTCACAATAAAAATCATTCAGTTCAGTTCAGTTCAATATTGAGCAGTGAAGGTGTGTGTGTGTGTGTGTGTGTGAGAGAGTGTGAATGTGTTCAGAAGTTCAGTCTGTCTTAGCGAGGGAGATGACTGACACTGCAAGGAGTCAACAAGAGAGGGGTATGCTGGTGTGTATCCACTTAAGTTCACTCTTATGGAGTCATTTAAATGTTAATCTGTCAGTCTTGTTCTGAGCTTTGATTTCAGGACATTCATGTCAGAAAAAGCTGACTCACAGAGGTATGTAGACCCAAACTAAGCAGACATTTTCATAGCTGCTTGGTGAAGATTTTCATTGTTATCTGGCTCTACCAAGCTCCAGAAATGCTGTGAATGCTGCTGAGACTTCAACTGCACATTATTTTGAAGTTTATAACCTCCTTTTCCATTTCCACAGGATCAACACAGAAAAGTTCAGCCATCTGTCGTGAAATCTCACTTATGTCCACATCCATGAAAGGGTTGGCCATAAATGTCACACAGGGCTCAAGTTTCTCAAAGTCACTGAATCTGTCAGCAAACTTATGTCCAAGCCTTGATAAGAGGTCACAATACTTGGATACATTTAAAACGCTGGCTGCACCTGTGTGACTGTCAAGCATCTTTGAGACAAGTGCTGAAATCTTTTGTTTTTCACTTGCTGAATGTACAATGACAGTTTTGCACTGAACACCTTGACAGCACTGATCATGTCGGAAAACAAATTCATTCATTTGTATTTAATCAATTGGTCCTCATTGGTCATGTGAAACTAAATTGAAACGCCTTACAACTCCTTTGAGAGGGTTTCACTTCTCCCTTTGAGTAAAATAGTAAACTGCATTGAACAGCTAGGAGTCCTCTGAATTCAGTACAATCAAACTGTACTGAAAGTAAAACTATATGTTATGAATGTCGTTGTCATGGCTCTGCTCCTCTCCTGCTCCCTTTGCTCCTCCTCCTTCACTGTGTGTGTGTCTAATGAAGGTGCGGTCTCCATTCACCTCACCTGTGCGTTGTCTCACCTGCTCTTCATCTACTCATTAGTCTCAGCCCTCAAGAACCCCGGTCTTCCTTTCTTTCGGCGCCAGATTGTTTTTTAGCAGACTTGGTGGTACTCTTGTGCCTCCTCTCAGTGAGTAGCTTGCTCCTTCCTGTACCTGCTCTCCCGTCAGATCTCCATATCTCCAGAGTTCCAGAGATCCTTCCCGTGCAGTTCAGGTTCCAGAGTCAGCTTTCCAGTGCCTCCATGTCTTCGGTCTCTCTGCCAGTTCACCAGCCTCCCGTGCTGTTCGGTTCCCAGAGTCGGCTCTCTAGTGCTTCCGTGTCTCCGCTCTCCCTGCCGTTTCTCCTGCCCATTCCTGCCGAGGCCACCCCTCATTTCCCCCAGTGTGTGTTAAATAAAGCCCCTTAAAACCCTTATCCTGTCTGTGTGTCTGTTCCTGGGTTCAACCATAACACTAGCCCATCACAGTTGTGTCAGTGGTGTGAAATGGTGCTGTGTTTGGTACTCTACTCAGCCTTCACCTCTGTGGCGGTGTCTTTGGCATGTCATTGCTTCCTCTTTCGTCAGGGTCACGGCTAAGGGAATGCACCAATAACAGTGAGGTAGACCTGTGTAAGGGTGGAGGGTATTTGGGCTTGTGTAGCAAGTAGCTGGGTTCTACCATTTGTTCCATCTTCACTCCCTCTTCTTCCTCCTTGATGTACAGTTTGTGCATGATTCCCTCCTTTACTGTCCTCTTCTCCTCTTCCTCCTGCCACCTGTACTCATTTTTTCTTCTTTTTCTCTCACTTTTTCACCTGTGACTCTCCCTCCCAGTAAATGCTCCAGGCAGATGCAGCAGATGTTGCAGAGTGCAGGGAGGGATGACATGGCAAGGAAGTGTCGCGTGATAAGAAGGAGGTCCGCTGCCTGCACTCCAAGAGATCCACTGGCTGAGTTACCTTTGCAGTTGAGACATAAAATAGTTTAAAACCACAAAAACGTAAGGTAGACCCACACAGTATTTTCCCCTAATTTTGCCTGTGTAGACTTGTGGGTGAGTTCAGACTGAGGTTGATTGATATCACTCTGGCTCTCCTGTTAGTTTTGTTGCAACTGTTATGATTCTCGTTATTGCATGAAGTTCAGTGATCTTATGTAATACCCAGCAAAGCTCAGCCCAACTTCAAGCTGAGCAGAGGTTAGCTGGAATAAATGAAAACACACATGGGTGTGCAAGGTCAATTTCAAAATGCACATGAGGAAATTCCATTTCATGACCAAATGAATTGCTTCAGAGCTAGCTTTTTTGCATTCTGATAACCTAACTACAATTACACTATAATTATGCAAAAGATCTAAAGATGAATCTTCTACCCCCTGGAGTCTTAAAGGGGTCCACTAGCAAATACATTTACTGAGTGACTTGCATGGTCAAAATCAGAAAGATTTCCTTGAAATATGGTTCAAGCTCCAAAAACACAGGATCCTGCACAATCATGCATAAGGTTCTGTTCTATTCAGGTCAAACAGAGTCAGTGGACTGCTTTCGTGCATGTTGTCTAGGGATGAGAAGTATGCCATTATCTGTATCTGTATCTGTTGGGTTGATCAGATGTTGCTGTATTTATAACAGAACAGCCAGAACAGCTTCAGAGCAATGTTTTTGATCACAAGAGTAAGAACTATTTACAGAACATGTTTTATATATATATATATATATATATATAAAAGCTGTTTACGAGTACAGATACTGATGCATTTTACTCTGATGGTACTCGTATTTGTAAAAAGTATATTATCTGTTCCGTATACTCATGGAAGCTTAATTAGTATCATTGGTAAAAACCTGTGTTTACCCCTTGTGGCTTGTCAAAATGGCTGCTGTGAAAGGGTCTATTGGTCTATTGCCAAGTGAATGGAGAGCTAACTCTATGCAGAATAACAAATATCACACTGTAAGTATAAAAGGCACGTTTTCACCTTTTACAAAGAAGTTGTGCACATACTCCTTGATCTCATGGCAGTCCCACCCCAGCAGCTACCCCACTTTATCTGATAAGCCTTCCAAATCAATGACATCTCGAGCACGACAGGTGACCACCACAGTACATCCTGGAAGAAGCTGGCGATTTAACAACGCAGAGATGAGGTCTGCGACAGGCAGAGGCTTTTCTGGGTCCAATAGCTCTCTCTGCTCTTTCTTTTGTCTGGTGAGTTTTCTGTGAAACTCATCATAGCCATTGAGAACCCAACAGATTTGCTCTGGATTGGTAAAGAGGTAATCCACAATGGCTCTCTGCCTAAAACACAGAATATATGTACAATGAAAGAATGACAGAGAAAATGTATTAGTAATGTTCACTGGTGGCTATGATTTGTTTATTACAGTTGTTTAAAACATTTAAATAATACCCCAAAATACCATGTTGATAAATATTTCCTTTTAGAAAATATAGCCTTTAACTGGTGGACATATTGAGTCCTCTGACCGTACTACTAATGAAGCCCCGCCGTTGTTGTTGATAACTTCAAAAATTCGTTGACATGCTTGATGCGAGTGTTTCCAGGAGGATGTCGGGAATGTTGCTCCATGTGGTGAAGATGGCTTCACAAAGGGCATCCATGGTCTGGAACTGATCTCTGTTTTTGTAAACTTCCCTTGCCATCCATCCCCAAACGTTCTCAATGGGATTTAGATAAGGGGAACACGCAGGACGGCCTAATAGAGCAACGTTATTCGAAGTCCTTCGTCAGGCGGGCGTTGTGAACTGCAGCGTTGTCCTGCTGAAAGACCCAGTAGATCACCACAAAGTCGAGGGCTCTCAGTCAAGAGGGATGCCCGCTGCAACATCTCCACATAGCCAGCTGCGGTTTGACGCCCCTGCACAACCTGAAGCTCCATTGTTCCATTGAAGGAAAAAGCACCCCAGATCATGATGGAGCTTCCTCCACTGTGCCGCCTAGAAAACATCTCCAGTGGGATCTCCTTGTCATACCAGTAACGTTGGAAGCCATCAGGACCGTCAAGGTAAAACATTTTCTCATCAGAGAATAAAACTTTCTTCCACCTTTCAATGTCCCATGTTTGGTGCTCCCTTGCAAAGTGCAAACGGGCACGTTTGTGGTGTGGGAGGAGAAGTGGCCTTTGAAGACGTTTTTTGCTCTTAAAGCCCTTCTGTCGCAGACGTTGTCTGATGGTTATTGCGCTACAGTCAGCATCAGTCAAGGGTCTTAATTTGGATCGAGGATCGGCCTGTGTATTCACGGACAGCCCATTGGATCCTCTGGCTCGGCGCAGGTGAAATTTTTTTGTGTCTACCACTTGACATTTTTGTCCCATAACCTTCAGGACCTTTTAAGAAATTTTCGTCCAACCTCGGCAGCGATGGTGCGTTCCGAGAGGCCTTGCTTGTGCAGCTCAACATCCTGCCACGTTCAAAGACAGAAAGCCTTTTTGCCTTTGTCATCAGGTGGTCATGACAGTGTGAATGCCTGATAGAAAATGCCACGAAAGCAAGATTTTTGCACAAATTTGGACTTTTTAAGGCTATGGTCTTAAACTTTGGATCAGCTGATGAACAGCCTGTTTGAGTTTAAATGCAATTTTCAATAAATGGCCTCCTCTATTGTTTTGTCTCTTGCTCCTGTTTCTTCTTTTGGCATTTTGAAGCTCTACTTACAACCTGGTTATGTTCCACCAATGCGAAATGCGAATACTATTTTTCTCCCGGTCTTAAGATTTTGTTCAGGAGTGTATATATATATATATATATAAAGAAAAGAGCATTTTTTGGGTTGTGAATTGAATTTCTTCTGCTTTACTGCTGCTCATTTCACATCAGAAAGGTCCTGATTTATAAAGGTCTTGATTTATAAAGGTACTGATTTATAAAGATACTGATCTAGTATTGCCACCTGCATACCCTTTTGGGGTCGCTCCCTGGAGGGAGATATTGTCGGAACAGCAACTCAGACAGGGAGAGAGGGCAGGACAATAAGTTGAGCTGACGAAACTAGCAGTACAAACAGGTAGGATGAAGGGATAGGGCCCTGGATGATAGGGGAAGGGAACAGAAATAGAGAGAGTGAGGGAGTGCCAAAATGAGAGAATAAACCAAGCCTATAAGGAAAAGGTAACTGGGAACTTTTGATAGTTTTATCCATTAAAGTCTCAGGCCTGCCGCCTGCCAGCCTAATGACTGGGCAAAGGCTTCAGCAGACAAACTGTTCAGTCATTGGCGGCACAGCCCAACACAAATTTACATAGGTATGAGCCACTGGATTTATTTTTATTTTTGAAGGCAATGTCCATCAGAAAAACCGGAAGTGTGTGAACCACTTCGTGTCGGACTGTGTTCACAACCTCGGTCAGTACACTGGACTGGCTGAAAGACTGTTCCTGAAAGAGGGATTGTACCAACTGGCTGTGGAGAGACGGCAGAGGAAGTAACTTAGTCTTTTTAAGGATGTATGCTTGTTATTCATTGTTCGTGTACCGTTAGCACATGCTAACCGTTGTTAGCTACAGGAGCCAAAGTGATGCTAACGTAGTTATTGTTTGTTAAATGTTTGCAAGATGAACATGAAACTTATAAGGTGAGGTTAATATATTAAGCCAGCTGGTGCAGATGTCTCCATATTTTTCCCTGCTGATATTTTTTATAGAGATTCACACAAAGTTTATGCTGTGAATTACCAAGCTTCATGCTGGGGGAGACTCCGTAACTCTGTAACTCTATAAATGGAAAATTCATTCATCCATTATATATCTTGCTCAATTAATGACTATTGACTGTCATTATTGATGAATTCTTCTGTTAAAGTCTGATTATTGGCATTGTATCGATATTCGTGACAATTCTATTGTGTCCTACGTCAGTCAAGGGGCACGTGCGTTTACGCAGCACTATTTAATGCGTGTTTTTTAATGTCGTGAGCTATGGGGTGCCGTTTGTAAAGCGGCTCACGCTGAGAATAACAGCAACATTTTGTCACATTTAGCTTCAAACAATGTTTAAAAAACTGGTAGGAATTTTTGAGGGTCACTTTTTTGCACATTTACAACAATGTTTGTCAACTTAGAGATATTTTAAATAGTTAAATCCAAATAATAAATGTTACACCTAAATGTTAAATGTTAAATCTATATGCTAAATCTAAATGTTGAATTTAAATTTAAATCTAAATCTAAATGTTAAATCTTTAATTTAGTTTAGGCTGTTAAGCTCCTATTGTCTTCAGTGTAGATATATTGTCACAGGAAAACCCCGGAAGGGCAGGAAATGTGCTCTCAGGTTTTAGGCTGAACTAAACGGTGCTGTTCCTTATTCGTTCAAAATTATATTGTGAAATAATATAAGCACTCACCAACTACTGTTGTCGTAGACTGCATCTCTCTGCAGCCAGGGTGTCTTATTAATAAGTGTATTAAGGCAGAATGATCTGATGATCTTCATGCTATTGGTGCTCCATGCATGCAGTTGGTTTTATTTGCCCAGATGTCAGTGGTGGACATTAACAATGCACATTTACTTGAGTCCTGTATTTCATATACTTACTTTCAGTACTTTTCTTGTTTTGTTAGGGGTGTGTGCTTAAATAAAAACTGAAAATGTCAATAGCTGTCGTTTTTTTTTATTTCTATGCTTAAGTTTTTATAGGTGTTTCTTTCTGCTTTGTGTAGCAGAGTGGTTCTACAAGCAAGTTAGTGCATTCACTGGGTGGTTACAAGGGTCTCTAAATGGAATGAAAACAACTATCTACAGCAATTTATTGATGTATTATTTGAATACTTCAGTACAAAGGATGTTTTAAGTGTTGTAATTTGATGGCGCCCTTACTCCCTGTATTACGGTAGACTGATATGCCGTACTGCTGTATTGTATAAGGTTTACGGTACATACAAGACATGACGTCACGCTCCCAGTGAGCGCCAGTTGTTCTGTGTGAGCCATTCTGATGAGATGACAACACATCAGTCCGCACTTTATTGTTAAATAAATATGCCAAGAGGCTAAAGCTGATTCGAGTATGTTCTGCTTATCCTCCATACGCAGTAGATGACTGCGCACTGCAGTAAAAACCCTTAACAGGATGTATTGAATAATTTAAGTGATATATGTGTACACATACAATACAAAATAGCGCCAAATTTGGCTGAATTATAAAAGGTATAAGTGGTAAAATAAACTGCCATTTGGGAGATGAAAGAGCTGGCTCTTCTTGGTGAGCTGAGCCAAATGATCTGGCTCACTAAAAAGAACCTGGAATTCCCATCACTGCTTCAGACATTAAGAGATAAGAGTGATACACAGATACATCTGACACTGCCCAGGCACTCATTTCTTTGGGAGGAGTTGATGATAACATGAACATTACAGAAGAGCTGCTTGACCTCGACAGTCTCAAAGGCCAGACAAGAGCAGTGGCTTTATTTGACAATGTCCTATAGAAGTCCAATTCCACCAGTAAAAAAATAAAATAAAATTAATGAAATTAAGACATATCTTTGATAAAAAAAAGTTATGTCATGATTATAAAATAAAAAGTATTTAAGAAATGATGACTTTTATTACCTTTGACCCAAGCACTGGAAATCAGCAGATTGAACGATGGTGGCTGATTCCAGTTTTGGATAGACCTATTGAAATGAGATGGCTACTTCTCAGACAGCTTCTTGGACAACTCCTTGATCCAGTTTTGCTTTCTTCAAACAATCCAGGTAACTGACACATTATGAGATAAAGGATTGCTCAGTAATATTTTTATACAATCTAACTTAATATTATTTGCCTCCTAGAAAGAACTTAATGAGGTTGTAATGACTTGGAACAACCACAGAGTCCACCAAGTCCACGACTTACGATCACCTCATGGATGTCCCTCCATGTTGCATGCAGTCCCTCATCTGTAGGGAGGCAGAGATTGTTTGCACCATGTGGACCTGGAGAAAGTTCAAGTCTGCCTTGAAGAATGTGTGTTCAAGGACTTCCCATGTGACCTAATGTCAGAGCATAATCCAACATTAACAAATGATATGATAAATTA
This sequence comes from Dicentrarchus labrax, assembly GCF_905237075.1. Classification (NCBI taxonomy): domain Eukaryota; kingdom Metazoa; phylum Chordata; class Actinopteri; family Moronidae; genus Dicentrarchus; species Dicentrarchus labrax. The sequence goes on from NW_026136720.1 coordinate 32,406,010, forward strand.
TATACGTATATTGAACTCAAACAACTAATGAACAATGAACTAGATCTATCATTAATGTTCCTTGGCCTGTGTCACGTTATATTTCAGAAATGCTTTTTTGTTGTTGTTGAAACTCATATACTGATTGCAGTTTACAAAATTATGTTTTAACCTGTGATGAATGCAAATTCTATGTTGTAACTATTTAAACATATAAAAGATGTATCAAATATTTTCAGTTCTTTTGAACAAAATATATGTATACACAAATGACTATGCTGTCCTAACATTGACTGAGTAAAAAATCTAAATCCACACATTTATTAACTGAATTATTTATTCAAATATTTAAACATCCACCGCATACAAAACTGATTTCATTTGAACTTCAATTAAATCTAACTTGCTACAGCAGGGAGCCTATAATAGTAACCCATTAATAGGCTTATAGAATGGTTGAATGTCTTTTGGTAAAAAACAATAACAGCACCTGAATAGAAATGTGAAATGAAAAAAGAATATGTACCCTGTAACAAGATTATACTAGTATTTGACATGTACTCTTTTTATTATGAACTAGATATTTTAAATGAAAGTATTGTGGGACTGAAGTGCTTTACTGAAGGTAGCTTCACTAAGAAAATTACTGAAATATTGTTATTGTTAATAATAATTAATGGTTTACTCGCTTTGGTAATATTTTCAAACTATTATAACAAATACAATGCATTTGTAACAGTTAAGTGAATGTAACAGGTAATGAAATACCAATTTTATTTCAAATATTTAAAATAAAATGTGTGTGTCTGTGTGTGTGTTATGTAGGTAAGATGAATAGCAAATGCTTTCAAGTCAGGAGTTGTAAATGTATCAAATACAACACAGACAGGTTCCTCCATTTTTCTCTCATAGCTCAAATTACCTTAAACATAAGGAACAAAAACAAAAAACAGTATGTTGAAATCACTCATTTACACTCAGGTTGTTGGTGAAGTCTAGCAATATAAGCAATATAAGTCTTACACTACTTCTTTAACTGAGGTATTCACAGGAAGTTCTCTGCATTGAAACATAGCATTTGAAAACAATGTTCAACAAAACAGAAGTGGCAAAAATCAGCAGAAAAATGTGGACAGCATGTTAAAGCTGTGACAGTTACATAAGGCAACTGTAGTAATTCCTTCATAAGCCAAAACATCTGGAAAACCGACAAAGTCTCTTAAACAACGTCCACACATTACTTTTTAAGACTTTGTTCATTTCATGTTGAAAAAATGGTTAGTTGTCATAATTGACTGGTAACTCCAAGTAACAGCCACATGTATGAGCAACAGGTCTTCTCCGAAATCCCTAAAGTTGTTTGAAGTTGACAGTGATGCTGTTTCCTGTGTGATCCAGTGCAAACTCTGAGGAATGAGGACAGATGCTGGGTGAATGACTCTCTAAGGTATGCACTTACATACTTGACAATTTGTTTCTCCTGGGCACTCTGGGTACTGGGGTAAGTAAGAGATTTTTCACTATCTTACCCGATGTTGGTTGTAGCTCTTCATAGACAGCTGCAACCCCTTTCAGCTCTGATCTAACAGGTGCGAGTGTGTGGCTCCACGGCTCAATCACAAAGGCAGGCTCTGGAATCAGTTTTTGCTGAGCAAGCTCCCTCAAGATTTGCTCAATGTTATCTGCTGTTGGAAGCAGTTGTGAATATCCGTGATTTCCAACAATTCCTCTTGGTCGACTTCTTCAAAATCGGAAAAACAAGATTTAGAGATCACTTGCTCAGACTCAGACACATACTTCAAACGCTGTCCACAAGATCACTCTCTACAAAGCCCAAAACAGCTTTCTCCAGACGTACAGTAGCAAGTTTTACAGGAAGGTACTTCTCTTTTTGCCAGCAAAATGTGATGATTCTGCCTACACTTTTCCATTCTTCTTTTTACCAAAATCATGATGTAGGTATGGCACTTGGAAGTCATTTCCAATAGTGCACTGCTCATAAATGTTATCACAGTACATCTCTCAAAAAAACCTCCACCATCCGCAATCTTTTCAAGCTTTCCATTGGGAAGAATAACTTTAAAGAAAAGGTCATCCTCCAGGATACTTTCCTCTGAAAACAGAGGCAAGGTATCATCAACACTGGAGTACTCCATCCCAGAGATGCTTTCTGTGTGGCCACTGTCCTCTAAAGCATCCGCATGAAGCAATGTTTCATGATCTGGCAAACTAGATGCCTCAGTGGTGTAAAGAGGGGAAACACTGTCACTGCTTGCATTTGCAAATACTGTGCTGCTTCCAACATAAACAACATCTGTAGCATTTATCTCCCCGCAGTGTCTGTTGCAGAAGTGATGGTGAGAGAGAGGTGATAGCTATCAGGCCTGTCATGTGTTTTTTCACATCCTTGTGCAGTTGCATCACTTTTCTCCTCCTCATTTATGGAACTGGCGAGAAGAGAACTGAATGTCTCTCTTCTTAGTCATTAAATAGAAACGTAAGACAGGTGACTTTGTCTTTTCATAAAGTTCCCCAGCTGTGATATTATCCTCTAATGAATGCTGCTGAAAGTCAGTTAAATCTATGTCTCCACCCCTCCCCCTGCTCTACATCATGTCCTCCACAACCTGAGGACCTCACCCCTCCCCCAACTGTCACCTCTACAGTGTCCTTCACGCCTGACCTTGTGAGAAGACAGCTGAGGAGACTCCACTCCGGCAAAGCTTCAGGCCCCGACGGTGTATTTCCCAGGGTGCTTAAAGCCTGTGCCCCCCAGCTCTGTGGTGTACTCAGTCAAGTCTTCAGCCTGAGCCTGCATCTCCAGGCGGTCCCTGTGCTGTGGAAGACGTCCTGCGTCGTTCCTGTGCAAAAGACGCTGCGTCCCAGTGGCCCTCAGGACTACAGACCGGTGGCTCTGACGTCCCACATCATGAAGGCCCTGGAGAGGCTTGTCCTGGAGCAGCTAAGGCCTACGGTCAGGCCCTTCAGTGATCCACTACAGTTCGCCTACCAGCCCCGCCTGGGAGTTGAGGATGGCATCATCTACCTGCTGAACAGAGTCTACACTCATCTGGACAAGCCAGCGAGTCATGTTCTTTGACTTCTCCAGTGCTTTCAACACCATCCATCCAGCTCTACTGGGTGAGAAGATTGCTGCGACGCAGGTGGAGGCCCCCATCGTGTCCTGGATTGTTGATTACCTGATGGGCAGACCACAGTACGTACGCCTACAGAACTGTGTGTCTGACAGGGTGGTCAGCAACACTGGGGCCCCACAGGGGACTGTCCTCTCTTCCTTCCTCTTCACCCTCTTCACCTCAGACTTCAACTATTGCACTCAGTCCTGCCACCTTCAGAAGTTTTCTGATGACTCAGCAATAGTTGCCTGCATTGAAAAGGGTGATTAGAATGAATACAGGACTGTTGTGGGCAACTTTGTCGGCCAAAGGCGACTCTTTTTCCTAAGGAGGCTGAGGTCCTTTAACATCTGACGGACGATGCTGTTGGGGCCAGTGCGATCTTCTTCGCTGTCACATGCTGGGGCAGTGGACTGAAGGTTGCAGACACCAACAGAATAAATAAACTGATCAAGAGGGCTGGTGATGTCGTGGGGGGAAGAGCTGGACACTCTGACGACCGTGGCTGAGAGGAGGATGCTGTCCAGGCTTCAGTCTATCTTGGACAATGTCACACACCCTCTCTACGACATACTGGCTCAGCAGAGGAGCACCTTCAGCAGAAGACTCCTCTCACCCAGATGCACCACAGAGCGCCACAGGAAATCTTTCCTGCCTGTGGTCATCAAACTCTATAACGCCTCCCTAAGAGAGTCAGACCCCCCCCCCCCGTAATCTGACGGACAATCATTTTTTGCACTTTTTGCACATTATTCAAGTGTACATTTGACCTTTTATATATAAATAGTTATATATGTATATATTTATATTTTGTTCTTAATAGAAGTTGCTTGTATAATATATGTTGTTTGTATATCTGGAGTTTGTAACAAAAATAATTTCCCCCTGGGATTATTAAAGTATTTCTGATTCTGATTCTGATTAATGCATCCACTGATTGCAGTTCCGAATGGCTTTAGCATGTTGTAGCCATCAGTGTGCCAGTTTGGGCCACAGCTGTGGTAAACAGTCTGTTTCTGGACCTCAGATCAACACTGTCACCATCCAATAACTGCAGCAATATTCAAACTGTTTCTCACAATTCCATGTTACCAATATTTTTGGTTCATCCATCTATAAGCATGACACTAAACAGATGTTTCCAATTGCTGTTCAATGAAGGTTGCCACCACAGCCACATCGGTTTTGTTTTTTCTGTGCCACAACTGCTTCTTGCTTAATACAATCCCATGAGGAACAGCAAACAAATTAAGTATTTAAACTGTTGTAAAGCCACATTTAAAGTATAGTCTTCAGTGTACTCTCAATCCATTTCTGTGCCAAATTGAATAGGAGAACTCAAAGATCTGTTGTGTTTAAGTATCTCATAATATGACTTTTTATCTCATAATTTCGACTTTCTGTCTCTTAATTTGGACTTTTTTTTATCATTTCTCTTCTCCTCTTTTTTTAATTAATTTTTATTATTTTAGGGGGATTTATTTAATTTTTTTACTGGCGGAAATGGGCTTCCATACATTTTAAACAAAGTGCTCTCGCAAAAACCTAGGGTCCTAGAAATGCCGTCCTGAAGCCTGTGGTACTGCAGGAACGTAACATTGCGTGAGGTGGTTCTGTCGGGGGTCTGCAGCGCTTCTTCTCTCTCAGAAGAGAAATTTAACAATTCTTGGCAAAAAGGGACAACCGATGCAAGAACTGTCGGATCTTGTCTGGCTGGCAGAGTTGGCATTTTTGGTTTACGTTACAAAACATTTGAATGAGCTAAACATAAAGCCTGTAAGGGCAAAATGCAGTGGTGAGCCAGCTATATGTACACATAAAGGCCTTCCAAAGAAAGCTCCAAATATTGTAAGACACTTGTCACACTCAGAGCCCAGTACGTCACATTTCCCTGCGCTGCGCGGGGTCATGGGCAGATTTCCAGACGACCCTATTGGTGCGTAAACAAGGAGGTATGCAGCAGCTATCACATGTCTCTTCAACAGGCGCTTTCAGTGTTTTGCTACTGTCAAAAAGGGCAAGTTGCTTTTCTCCTCTCCCTGCCCCACGGACCCTGATGAAGCCCCACACCAGCTGCAGATGGAGCTCACTCAGCTGCAGTGCGATGAGGTCGAGCGGTCGACACCAACAGCTCTCACTTGTGAACTTTCACCAGCAGTTGGATAAAGACAGGTTCCCAGGAATGGGAGCGTTTGCAAAGAAAATGGAGAGCTTGTTCGGCTGCACACATTTGTGTGAGCAGATGAACCTGAAAGAGAACCGGTTGAGGTCCAGACTAACAGATCCCCACCTACGCATCTCAACCACTGCTCTCAAACCAGACCTGGACTGTGTACTGCAATCCAGATCTCAGTATCACCCCTCACATTATGGTCAATTCCATGTCTCTTAGTCATCTGACTACACTACAGTTTCTGAGTGAGTAAAAGTATATTTCATAGCTTGGCTTAATTGTTAGACATATTCGCACCTCCCTGGTGTATTTCTTGGTCATCTGATATTCATAAAATGCAGTTTCTGAGTGACATATATTATATAATATATATGTATTTTTATAATTATAAAAATATATTATTTTATATATTTTCAACTTTGTGGAACCTTTTTGGAATTCCTAATTGCTTGTTCATGGCGTTATCTGAGTCTTATGTGGTATGAAAAAAAGCCTGAATTGTTTAGTGTTAAAGACCTGTGTTTTCTTGGTCATCTGAAATTCATAAAATGCAGAGTGACTATATTTAACCTGTATATTTCTCATCTTTGTGGAACTTTTGTGGAATTTTAAATTGTTTGTTCCTTGTGTTATATGACTCTGATGTGATATGAAAGAAAGGCTGAATTGTTCAGCGAAGACCTAGGTTACACTGCTTTTTGAAAAAAACAATTGTTTGGCACTGTTTTTCTGAGTAATTATTTCTGTTTTTCTGATTAATTTATTTGTTGGTATGTTTTTCTGATTTTCTGCGTATTTTTTTTTTTCGGTTTTTCTGACTCATTTTTTTTTCTGAGTTCAGAGAGCATTTGAAACAATAGACTCATTAATTCCTTTATTGAGAGCTCGATTTAACGGAAACAAACATGACCGGCTTGTTTAGTTAAATCAAATTTTATTTTGATCTGGGTTTAAGACACTGGGATATAGTCCTGTCTTTAAGTCATATAGATGGTATTATCATTAATTTGTCGACTCTACGCAGGCACCTGAGGACTTAGCGCTTGTGCAGAAGGAAAGCCCATTCAGATCTGCTAGTCAAAGCAATGTTTCTCCAGGATCAGCTGGACAGATATGGCATGCTCCAAATATCCTCGATAATTCAGAAAAAAAATTAATCAGAAAATTGGGGGGGGGGGGATTACCACGAAAAACAGAAAAAAACATTTGTCGCTTCCATTTTTTTTTTTCCATTTGTTATTGCAATATAAATACAATTGCTATAATGCAGTGCATTTGCATGTGACTTTATTATGGTGCTCAGTATTATCGAATCTGGCCCTCTTGGATACCCCTGGTCTAGTTATTATTTTTATTTTACATAAAGCAGCTGTGGACAAAAGTGGTAATGTTTCCAAATCAAACAGTGGTAGGCATTAAGAATCTTCTTACTGATGGTCTTGTGTGCTACTGTAGGTCATATAGAGGCATCAGTATGAAACTGAGATGGTTGTACAACTATTTAAAAAACTCCTTGTAGTACGTTTAACCCAAATGTTCTTTTTAAGTTAGTAACACAAGTCAATAAAGTTAAACTAAAACTAGACTGAGTTTCTTTCTGAATAAATATCAGGTTTAATTAAATGTTAAGTATTAAATTAATTCATTACAACTAGGAGCAAAAAGTCAATTCTTATTATAGAACAGGCAAATCTCTCAAAGAGCACATGGAGGCACATGTTCAAGCACTGACTGGAAGTCTGCCATGTGCCTTGTTTTACTAAAGCACTTCTACTGAATGCACTGCAGTGTGTGTAGGAGAATCTTGAGGTATGGCTTAAATTGTTTAGCTAAGCAGTAGGACTTTTCTGTGCATATTAATACATACAGTAATACATATGATCTGAGATTCTGAGAGATTATTATTAGTATGATCCATTAATTTGCCATGATCCAGAAAAGGCTGTGACTGGTGACTGTTGTAATGTATAGTCAGTATCAAGTGTTTGAATTTACATCAGAAACATGCCTGATCTGTGTTCACACTCTTGCTGTGGTGCTCCACAAGTCTTATGCTTAAAGATAATTTGCAGTTTCTCCTATTATCTTCACTTTTATAGGGCAGTACAATGTTATGTCACTATAGTAACTACTCAGCTTATTGGCTTTTTACAGAAGCTTCAAAACTGCCTAGTGCCTTGAAAGTCCCACCCCCAACATACTACACCACTTGACCTCTGACCTTGGAGCCTGTCTCTTCCTTCTCAGTAGTCTGACACCTCTCTCATTACAGTGAGTAGGCGTAATTAGATCATTACTGCACACTAAATGTTAATTGAGCTTTCAAGCAAACACAATGTAAAAATACATATTTATTACATAGTGAGTGATTCATGGACTTTCACTCAACGTTAACAGACTATAAATTGAACAAATAAATCCCATCCTCCATGTGTGGCACTACAAGAGGATGGGAATTTCTTTTAGGTTTATTTAGGTGTTAAAATCAGGTTGATGACACTGATTTTATTAAGACTGACTGTTAATAGCTATTTAATTTAGTTACCTTGATTGAAGTCAGCCAAAGTAATTATCATGGTTGTTGAGCATAAATGAATGAATAGAAAAACATTTCAGAATGTGAGCCATACTAATAGTAGCTTTGATCTTTTTCTTCTCAAAGTGAGCTAAATAAGACGGCTGTAGCATCTGACCAAGTGAGGTAAAGTCTGGAGTGGGAGGGTTTTCCTGTGACCCATCAATCACCTGCATGCTCCCTGTCCCTGAAGTACCTGCTTTTCTTAGCTTGTACCATAATTTGTGTATATGGTGTAATTATAAAGAGTTCAATTATCACTACAATGACTCTCTTCAGCCTGTAGTACTAGTCAGCTCACAACAGGCATTTAAATTCACACACTGAGTACATAAACACAGATAGCATAGTTGACAGGAATGTGATTGATGTGATGTGATGACCTATTCAGTGAAATTTTCATTTCATGTCATTATTTGTTTGTGTATCTTTGATAAACTGTACACTAAAAAACTGTTGTGGAAACATTTGATTTTGTTGGGCTTTTGGATCATTCGCAGCATGAACAAACCTTCAATCAATTCTGTATAATATATCAATATGCTAATAATTAAACATTTTGAGACATCCAGGTGACAAACAATGTCATGACCACTTTTCTTCAGAACCAGCTTTATTGGCAAATTCCGTGTGCACATATAAAGAATTTGACTCCCAGTTAGACACAGTTCTAAGAACAAATTTCAGGAAGATAGAAACAGACGGCTAAAAACATTGACAACAAAGCTAAACAAAGATCAATAAAATAACAAAACATAAAACAAACCTTAACTATAATGTACATGCCAGTAGTTGAAAAAAAGAGTAGAGAATACATACAAATATATAAAAATCAATAATATAATTCTTATATATACAAACTGACCTGTTTGAGTAAATTGTAAACAAGAATGCAATAGTTCAAGGTTGCAGAGTACAAAAAATGCTAGAATAATTATTGAATCTTGTTAACACTTATATTAGGTCTCATAAAGTTTAAAGCAGTATTCACTTTTGGGCAAAATATTATTTTGGTTTAGTCAATATACTTTACAGTCAACCAATCGAGGATGAGGCTTGCGTCTTCCCACTCTTTGATGACATGCCCACTTCTTTGACCTCTACACTGCAATCTTTAACTACTCAAATTACATATTGGCTAGAGGGCCCCCAGAAACGAAACGTGTTCCTCATTGCACCCAAGTTAGCTGACAAGTGGCTGACTCTGACCCCTAAATCAAACTCACTTTATGATGCCAACTGATTCTTTTGTAAGAAAACATCATAGTGGCATTCCTGTGAAATGCATTTATTAGTTAGTTTAGAAGATAAATAAATCATTTGTCACTAATAGTTTAAATAATTAAATTAAAGATAATATATTCAATACATTTTGTACTTATTTAATGATTGCAAATTGAGTCATATCTCGGTAATTTATATGTGCACAATCAGAATCTGCATAATAATCCAATTTACTGATCCCGGTATGCTTCTTAAGGTTGCTTTACTATACAACCATTAATTCTCAAAAAATAATTTTAAAAATCTTATCTGTACCTTAAGATGTAAGTGACATTATAACAGCTTAGTGTTAGATATAATCATTTTTAATCACATTTTTATATGAAACTGTTATTCAACTTTTATATATGCCATGTTTCAAAAGAAGTCAAAAACGACTTACTTCAGAAAGGGATTGACCCAAATGTAGTGCCAGCTAAATATTTCAAATGCTTCAAGACTCAGCTGTCATTCTAGCCATATTTGGCACGATACCCTGTTTTAAGCCTTGCTTTGTAAGCAAACCAGACTGAATATAAGGGGTACAAGAGGAGCTTCAGTGTGTGTGGTGGTAGACCAGTGAAGTTCCTGCTTGTGGTGAGGATATCTACTATTGCATTGTACAATTTTGCTAAGGTTATTATTTTTAGCCCCTTTCACTCCATTTTTGACCCCCTGAACATATACGAAAAGCCAATTTTATTCGATAAAGTTTTCAGGCCTGGTGAAAAATTGGATATTCTATGCTTCGCTTTCGGGTCGGACACTAGGTGACGCTACTATTAAGAAAAGTGCATTTAGGCTAATAACTCCCACACCGTTTGTCGCACATCTAAAAACCTTACATCCATGCCTTCAGTAAAGGGATCTGCATCTCCCCATAAAGGCCACGTCCATTTCCGCCTATAATTTTTTTTCCGCTGGAGGCGAAAATGGCCATAAACTACTTTTTACTGTTCCTCCTATGCGCTTTTGTCCGATTCGCACAAAACTTTTCACGTTGAATCCGGAGACCGCCCTGGCAAAAAAAGTTTTAAATTTAAAGTATTTTGATATTTCAAAAAATAATTGTGTTATAAAATTAGCACTTCCTGTTGATTTTTCATCAAAAAAGGAAGTGGGGCATTTCTCCGCATTGGTATGTCTGATTGACACCAACCTTGAGTCCTTAGTCCTTGTCTTCTACAGGAATCGTGCACAATTTAAGGCCATCGCCACAAGGTGGCGCTCTTTAAAATGAAAAGTTTATATCTCCACATTGGCAAGGGTGATTACAAAACTTGGTCAAGTTGGCCATTTTGAATTCTGTGGTCATTTTCGGTGAATTTCTCACACATGTGATTAAAACAAAACTTGGCACAATGATTGCCCATGGCTCCCTGAGGCTTGCTAAAAAATTTGTCAACAATCTGCCGCTAGGTGGCGCTCTGGTGGCATGGTAAATCACTGTGCGGAGACCGTAATACTTATGAACATGAAATTCACAGGGCCCCCTACAGTATTTCAAAAAAGCAGCCCGGCGCCACATTTTACTGATATGTATGAAACTAGGTAGGCATGTGTAATGTGCCAAAACCTACAGAAAAGCCTCTTGGACCCATACCCCTAAGCCCACGGGAAGTCTGACATTTTGACCAATTATACTGACCAATTTTCAAAATTGGCCAGTGACGACTCCAATCTCCAATAAACTTAATATATTCTGTAACAGTCTTGCCCTGAACACGTCCTCATAACTTCAGTGTACGTGGTCCAATCTAAATGAAACTTCACGTGTTTGATAACAGTCCCGCCCTGAACATGTCTACATGACAATATTCAGACATAGTGATAGCGCCACCTACTGGCAACAGGAAGTATGCGCAGCATGGTGATTTTGGATAATTAATTTATATTTAGGTGTTGTTCGCCCATTGTGTACAAACCTCAAATAACAATTGATTATAAGAAATAAGAAATTACAAAATTAATCAGCTTGTCAGTGAAGGCTTCAACTCAGCTGAAGGCCACCTGTAATGATGCAAAACCATTTTTAGGTGTGAATATGTTAACTGTTTAGTACAACACCAGGCACGTGGGCACTGTTAAATCACTTGAGCAGAAAATATCAGTCTAAGATTGCTATTGTTTGACTTGCTGCAGACATTAGCCACCACCATGAGTACGGACACGGAGATGGCCGTTGATGGCAAAGCTGTCATATACCTCCGTAAGCCAGACAAGGAGAGAATTGAGGCTCAAAACAAACTCTTTGATGGCCAAGGCTGCCTGCTACATGGCTGATGCCAAGGAGCTGTACTTGAAGGTAACAAGCCTCAAGAAAGATGGTAGCAGAGTCAGTTTGACAAAATTGAGGACATGGACATGATGACCCATCTCAATGAAGCCTCTGTGTTGTATAACCTCAAAGAGCGTTATGCAGCATGGATGATCTACGTAAGAAATGCTGCCTAATAAGAAAAGAGAAATATACCTGTACAGCGAAACTACCTATACTAAGAGTCAACTGCTGGATCACTTTCAGACCTACTCTGGGCTGTTCTGCGCCACTGTGAACCCCTATAGGTGGCTCCCAGTGTACTATCAGGAAGTTGTAAATGCCTATAGAGGCAAGAAGCGTATGGAGGCTCCTGCCCACATCTTCTCTGTCTCTGACAACACCTATCAGTTCATGCTTACTAGTAAGTTGTTACCATAACAATGTTGAATTAATCAGTATATGAGGTTTCTGCTGGGTAAAAAATGTTTTGTTTTTTTCCCAATTGGGCAGATAGGATGGGAGAACTTGATCACGTAAGTTTCACATTTGTTGACTTTGCTGAACATAATCTAATATGATAACATTCTTACAAGTCTGTGTCTATACCTAGGGGAGAATCCAGTCTACACATGCCCTGTGAATTTCATATTAATAACTACTACGGTCTCCACACAGTGATTTACTATGCCACCAGAACCACCTAGTGGCGGATTGTTGACACAATTTTTCACCAGGCCTGACAACTTTGCCAAATAAAATTGAGTTTTCGTATATGTTCAGGGGGGCAAAAATGCAGTCGGAGGGGCTAAAAATAGGTAAGAATAAGAATTCTAGCAAATAAAATAGGGACCTCCAGCGGTCGCTGGCTCAGTCCCTAAATATCCTTTTACATGTCTGATGAAGAACTTCCCGGTCATCCACCAGCTCAGATGTAACGGTGTGCTGGAGGGTATCAGAATCTGCAGAAAAGGTTTCCCCAGCAGAATCCTCTATGCTGACTTCAAGCAGAGGTATCAACGGAACACAATTATGATGCAGACTATTCAAAGAAAATGTTCACACTGACCACTAATTCTCTTATAAAAGGTACAAGGTGCTGAATGCCAGTGTCATCCCTGAGGGCCAGCTCATTGATAACAAGAGGGCAGAGTACAGACTCGGACACACCAGGGTAAGCACATTGATATACTTTAATGTACTTACCAAAGAGCACATATTCAGTCTATTTTTTTTCTTTATGGAATAGTAGAGTATCCTGAAAAACATAACCAATGGGGAATTAGGCCATGAAAGAGCCAATGCAACATCGCCATCATGTGGCAATGGATAAACATTACATATTGCCTTGTAACTTGTTACCAAGAGGCTTAAACCCTAGATCATTTATGCCCAAGATTCTGTGGTTCTATCTCACCTATTTTAAATCCAGGGGGAAAATATTAAATAACAAATCATATATTTTACTCTTACTTCTACAAATTTAATCAGATTATCACCAAATATATTAAATATAGCGAGTCTGCAAAAAAGTTAGTAATTTGATTTTACCATTTGCTACAAGATTATATTATTACTAATAATACTAATTCTTGTATGGGCTATTTTACATAAATTGAAGTACTTTGTGCATACATCACAACTACAACCAAATTGTGTTGTCTGACTCACTTGAAATTTGGCACAATTCACCTCTTGTAAAAAGGCTAATGTGCAAAAACACACAACTGTCAGCCATTTAGCATAATTGCATTTTACTGTTTAAAGTATTTAGATATAGATCCTGATGTAGATAAAAAAATTTTAAAAATTTTTTTTTTTTTTCTCTTTAAAAAAAATTTTTAAATACAGTAAATATATTATATATTTTTCATTTTTAAATGATTGTGTAGGGTACATGCTCCTTTTCTACCTTTCTAGTTTAATGTTTAGTATGCTGTATGGTAAAGACATACAGTGAATTTCTATTTTCTGTTTGTTTAGGTGTTCTTCAAAGCCGGTCTGCTGGCTACCCTTGAGGAGATGAGAGATGAAAAGCTGGCATCTCTGGTTACCATGACTCAGGCTCTCTGCCTTTGAAATCAGTCAGCTCCTCAGCAAGATTGAGGATGAGCAGTCCTTGGGTGCTCAGCTTCAGAAGAAGACCAAGGAGCTTCAGGTCACATATTGTATTATATAAAACATTACAGCACATATTTTGTATTTTGTATATTACAATAAAAAGTTGAAAAAAAACACCTACATTCAACAGGCCCGTATTGAGAAGCTGGAGGAGGAGATTGAAGCTGAGCGTGCTGCTCGCGCCAAGGTTGAGAAGCAGAGAGCTGACCTCTCCAGGGAACTTGAGGAGATCAGTGAGAGGCTGGAGGAGGCTGGTGGAGCCACTGCCGCTCAGATTGAGATGAACAAGAAGCGTGAAGCTGAGTTCCAGAAGCTCCGTCGTGACCTTGAGGAGTCCACTCTGCAGCATGAAGCCACTGCTGCTGCTCTCCGCAAGAAGCAGGCTGACAGCGTTGCTGAGCTGGGAGAGCAGATCGACAACCTCCAGCGTGTCAAGCAGAAGCTTGAGAAGGAAAAGAGTGAATACAAGATGGAGATTGATGACCTCTCCAGCAACATGGAGGCTGTTGCTAAAGCAAAGGTACACAAAATATCTAATTTTATTTTAACATCCAAATTAATATAGTAAATAAGGGAATTCATATTATATATAAAATCTGATCACTGATCTGATGTTTTTTTTCCTCATTAGGGAAATCTTGAAAAGATGTGCCGTACTCTTGAGGACCAACTGAGTGAACTGAAGACCAAGAATGATGCGTCCGTCAAATCAATGACTCGGGTGCACAGAAAGCACTTCTCCTGACAGAAAATGGTATCTACAAGTTATCAGTGAATAATCTGTTGTTCATTATTGAGAACCCTCACACAAACTAATGTATTATGACATCTTTCACACAAGGTGAGTTCAGCCGTCAAATTGAAGAGAAAGAAGCTCTTGTCTCCCAGCTGACCAGAGGCAAACAGGCCTTCACACAGCAGATTGAGGAGCGGAAGAGACAGATTGAAGAGGAGGTTAAGGTAAGAAAACGGTAAGTGAGTTCTGATAAACCTTACATGTTACTACATTTTGCACACTCAATATTAATTCTCACACCAGGCCAAGAATGCTCTTGCCCATGGACTGCAATCAGCCCGCCACGACTGTGATCTGCTGAGGGAGCAGTTTGAGGAGGAGTAGGAGGCCAAGGCTGAGCTGCAGCGTGGAATGTCCAAGGCCAACAGTGAGGTGGCTCAGTGGAGAAGCTATCCAGCGCACTGAGGAGCTTGAGGAAGCCAAGTAAGTATATTTTAAACAATTAAATGGACATAAGTGTAACACTATCGTGTAGCTCAACTGACAATGGTATTTCTGGTATCAATACTTGTATTTAAACAAATGTATACAGATATTACAATTTACATTTGTTTAGTTATTTTGGGGCAAACATTTTCGAATGCAGCTCTGCTTTTATATTTTTATCTAGTTCCTTAAAGGTATGGAATTATTTCTATTTCATATATGCAATACATTTTTTTTTTAAAAATATTTGTAACTTTAAGGTTTTCACTCAGAGACAAATTCACACCTTTTTCAAACAGGAAAAAGCTGGCCCAGCACCTTCAGGAGACTCAGGAACAGATTGAGGCAGTGAATTCCAAGTGTGCTTCTCTTGAGAAAACCAAGCAGAGGCTCCAGAGTGAGGTGGAAGACCTCATGATTGATGTGGAGAGAGCCAATGGACTGCCTGCCAACTTGGACAAGAAGCAGAGGAACTTTGACAAGGTAGCAACCTTTATTTTATGTGGCCAAGCCTTACAAACAATGAAATATATGTATTTGTCTTTATATTGCTGCAAAACAACTGAACAGTATTAATTGTGTAATTTAGGTCTTGGCAGAGTGGAAACAGAAGTTTGAGGAGGGTCAGGCAGAGCTTGAGGGGGCTCAGAAGGAGGGTTTTTTTCTCCCCAAAAATTCAAGATGAAGAACTCTTATGAGGAATCTCTGGATCACCTGGAAAACCATGAAGCGTCAAAACAAGAACCTCCAACGTGAGTTCTGACGACATTATTATTACTACATTAAGTTAGAATAATGTATTTATATTTTCCAATTCAAAGCTTAACGATATAAAACATGCATCTCTCTGCAGAGGAGATTTCAGATCTGACTGAACAGATTGGTGAGACTGGTAAGAGCATCCATGAGCTGGAGAAGTCCAAGAAGCAGGTGGAGACAGAGAAGTCTGAGATCCAGACAGCTCTTGAAGAGGCTGAGGTACATTTATTCTGCGGAGGTCTGCTGAAAATATACGGACAAATGTTTTATAAATGGTTAGAAAGCAAAGATGAATGTTGTTTTCTTTGACATCATTAGGGAACTTTGGAACATGAAGAGTCTAAGATCCGGCGTGTCTAGCTGGAGCTCAACCAGATTAAGGGTGAAGTAGACAGGAAGCTGGCTGAGAAGGATGAGGAGATGGAGCAGATCAAGAGGAACAGCCAGAGGGTGATTGACTCCATGCAGAGCATTTTGGATTCTGAGGTCGAGCAGGACGATGCCCTGAGAATCAAGAAGAAGAAGGAGGGAGACCTAAATGAGATGGAGATTCAGTTGAGCGCCAATCTCAGGTCCCGACAGCATGTATTGTAAGCATAAGTAGTTTCACAGACTATGGTCAGTGCACCTACATTTTGGCTGTCATGTGAATATTTTGCTGATATTTCTTCACAAGGATGCACAACTGCACCTTGATGATGCTGTCAGAGCCCAGGGTGACTTCAAGGAACAAGCTGCTATGGTAGAGCGCAGGAACGGTCTCATGGTGGCTGAAATTGAGGAACTTAGAGGTGCTCTGGAACAGACAGAGAGAAGCCGCCAAATGCTGAGCAGGAGCTGGTGGACGCCAGTGAGCGTATTGGACTGCTGCACTCTCAGGTAAACAAGCACTGTCATTTCTTCAGTCATTCAAAAATCTTTTCATGAGTTAACGTTGGAAATGAAGCATGCTATCCCCAGAAACTTGAGTCTAGGGTAAGACAATTCTGTTAAGATTTGCACGGTAGAGCAAATGTAAGAAAACATGCAAAACAAATATTATCTAAATATTATCTTCACTTTCTGGTTTTCTAAAGGTGCGTGAGCTGGAGGCAGAGGTTGAGGCTGAGGAGAGACGTGAAGCAGATGCTGTTAAGGGTGTTCGTAAATATGAGAGGAGGGTGAAGGAGCTCACCTATCAGGTACAACTATATTAAGATTTTACATGTACTGTACAGATCAATCTGGCTTACTTTCCATGAAATATTTTGAAACACAAATCTATATTTTCTTTTACAGACTGAGGAGGACAAGAAACATTTTACCAGGCTGCAGGATCTGGTTAAAAAGGCCTACAAGAGGCAGGCTGAGGAAGCGGTAAGGACTCACATTTATATTTAAACAATGTGCTACTTGATACACTGTCATATTTATTTTATGTACAGTACACCTAGTAGGCTATTTTCAACATTTAAACATTTTTCTGTTTTTCTGTATTTCAGGAGGAGCAAGCCAATGTTCACCTGTCAAAGTGCAGAAAGGTCCAGCATGAACTGGAGGAGGCTGAGGAGTGTGCTGACTATTGCAGAGTCCCAGGTCAACAAACTGAGAGCAAAGACCTTTGGCAAGGTAAATACATAGTTTTGTGATCAATAATTAAAACAGCATCATCAATCTTTGATTTATGTCTGTTTGTTGGAGCAGATTCTTAACAGTATTATATTCACACCATTACACAGTATTAGGTTTAAATGCTATAAAATTAATTGATTAAAATTATTGTCACCTAAAGCTCTTTAAAATCAAACTTACACAAACAATTGATCTGTTTTTTACAGGGAAAAGAAGCAGCTGAGTAAAGCATGCTTAGTGTTTCACTGTGTTGAATCATATAATATGATATAATTCATGCTGAAACAATAAAGATTAAATGGTTTCTCTTAAATTGCTGTCTGTTATACTTTCATGTCTTTGCTCCCCATGAAAGGTAGCTAATGTGAGATTTGAGAGACACTAACCAAATAGTTTTTACAATCAGTAATTAATGCAGAATGCATAACTGTTCACTGTGACACTCAAAATATTATCAAATGATATAAATAAAAAACGAGTCAAGATCATATACTGTACAATAATAATATAAATTGTATAACTCGGTCAAACTATAGTGCCAAGCATGTGGATAAACCTGACTTGATATTTTAGTATCACATGGTAAAGTAGAAATCACAGTCAGCTGTTCTATAACAGGCTACAGATGTGTGGTGTGGGTCATTATTGGGTGCACTTTAATTTCAAAGTAAATTAACATTTCTGAATGTAAATCATTCTTTATCACAGAGATTTTTCAGATTTTGAATGTAGAATTTTTTTTTCACTCCAAGTTCAACACTATTGCCTGTGACATTTAAAAATGCTACTGCTCAACAACTGGAATGGTTGACATTGGAAGTGCAGTGATATGCATGAAGCCAAAAATGGACTTGAAGCTGCAGAGTCAGTTAAAGTGCTAATAGGTTGACATATGAGTGTGAAAACCACAGACATATCCCTTACACCTTATCATAAGTAGTGGTAGTATATATTTTTTATTATATTTGTTATTTATTTATTGTTGATCTATTTAGTATTTTAAAGATTTCTTTTTTAATCAAATAAATTAAATTATTTGTGAGAAGCATTAGAATACATGTGTATTTTTACTGTAACTGTATTAACCAATATCAATGAATAAACAGTTTGTCAAAAGACCTAAAATTAAGGTTTCCTTTTTTAGGTAGGAATTAACATACATTCAAGATGTGCCTTTGCTGATGGAAAACTGAAACATAAGATGTATGTACTAGCAGCAAATGCCAACCTAATGTAACCATCAGCTGTCCTCCCAACCATATTTGGCTTGTGTCCCACATTTATCTTCTACTTTGTCAGCAACACACATTTAATACAAGGGTTCCAATTCCAGTCTGTGAGTGTTGTACAGGATCTATAAAGCTCATATTTGTGATGTTATTATTGACTTACTTTAATTAATAGGATGTATTGGACAACAGTAGTCCAAGTATGCAGTACTGTTACACTGCATAATGTGAGGAGCAATTTGTAATTAAAGATTAAATAATTTAATTAATTAATTAATTAACTATGATGTCTACAATAACTAAAGTTTGGTATGTACAACAACCTTTAACTCATTTCACACATGATGAAATAGTTAATGTTAAGTAAATAATAAATAATATTGGTATTATTATTAAATATATTTAAGTCATTACAATCTTTATAGCTCTAGCTCAATTAAATTACTTTGAAATCAAACTATGGATTTTCACGTACATTTTCCTGTTGAGCAGAACTCAGTTACATTAACTAAGGATATTAGTGGTAACACACATAAGTAACCCCTCACTATGAGTAAAGTCAGTCAACAGGTGGTACAAAGTATCTAAGGGATGCTCTGAAATAGACAGAAAGGGGGCAAGAGGGCCATCACTGATTTTGACTTTGCTCTCCATATGACCTTTATTGTCTGGAGACAATAAAATAAAGCCTTGAAGTTAATGACTGGATGAGGTTAAGTAGTAAAAAGTAGCAAGAACACATCAAAGAATTTTGTTCGGATTTGTGAATTTGATAGTTGCAGAAAAGTGATGTGGATCAACAGATGCATCTTTTCTACAAATACCTACTTACTAGGTACAGTCAGATTGACATTTAATACAAAACATAAATCAAATTTATGTTTTTATTTGTGTATAATCACCTGAAAATAAGGATAATTGGAATTAGCTTTTTTTATCTACAGAAGGAGCGGGTCGCCAAATTACAAATCCTACTTCGGTGAAGGCAAGACACACAAGACAAGTACCTGTTGCCTTCGTTGGTTGAGTTGGACAGGTTTAGGCATAAGGAGTGAGTCCACCATGTTGCACCACTTTGTTTCTACTGTAACTGTTCTCTGGATAGGCCACTCACATTTTTTGTAAGACTTGCAGCTACCGTAGGTTCTCCTACAGGCTTGGAAGGGGAGGGTGAGGCAAGTAGTATTCAGTTGATTGCAGTGTGCAACTTCTCTGCTAGATGCCACTGAATCCTACACAATGGACCTTTTACTTTATACCACAAATTGAAGAAAAACATTACCAGGCTGCAGGATCTGACATCATACTGCTTTTGTAAAGTATATTAGCTCCAACCAAGTAGCAATGTGAAAAGTATTACTTGAACAGTTTAACAGTTTTAACAATAATCAGCCATATCCTGATCTAACACAACTACCATTTAAAGTACTGGTGCTGAGGGAAACTAATGAGCATGCTCCCAATATTGGACCAGTTTGGGATTTCCTGGCATCACAGCCTAGCCTGGGGAAAAAAATTTATGTTTTGCCCAAGTTTGTACATATAATAGTTACAATCCACTTTCTGGTTGAAAGGGTGACACATGGTCTTCATCCTTATAATGAAGTAGGTTTGATATCCTAGATTCAATACAATTCAGGCTATTCTCTTTTGTGAGCATATCAACCCAACTGTTAATTTTGGCAGATGGGACAGCAGTGGCATTACCCTAGAGCTTTTAAAATGCTCTGGAAAACAATGTTGCCAAATGATCTGCTCAAAAGAACATGTTTTGGACTTGGTGGAATGACATCATTGCAAATTGTCAAAGTAAATATTATATATAACATGTCAAATGATTTACAGTGCACAACTGACAATAGTGATGATTAATGATGAGAAACTTTTACTTGGGCTGCATTGCAGCAGTTATCATAGAGAGGCAGGAAATAGACTTGAAGCCTATAAAGATTCTTAGAGTTATGGTTACACTTGTTAATCGTGTGACTGAGTGAAATGTGAGCCACTACACAGCATGGGTAGATATCTGTATTGAATGAAATATTTGTTTTATCGTCCTTAGACAATGCATTAGACGGACAACTGAAAAATGCAGCTGGAAAGCATGTGTTGACACAATGTTAATCATACCCAAGGAAGCCTCTGTGACATAGTCAGAGGCAGTTTGGAAATACTTTACATAAATTAAATTTGTTCTACAGTCATGTAAAAGAAAAAAAAAAAACTCCATTCTGCACACCCCTCTCCTTTCTATTATGTTGATACAATGCCTTGCATTGTCATGTCTTAAAAGACAAATTAGTTTTAAAATAGTAAAAATCTTCGTTTTCCTCAAAAATTGGAAACTTGCCTTACAGACTGAAATCCAAAACACAAGTGGTATATTTATAGTACATTCATGTACTAGCAACACCTGTTTTAATGGAAGTCTGCTTTGGCTGTTATTCACACCATATGTGAATGTGTCCCATATTTAACTTTTACTACGTAAGCGAGCCAGATTCAATATAAGGAGTCCAAGAGGACGGAGCAGTGTGTGGTAAGAGACCCTAGAAGACCCCAGCTTGTAGTAAGTTTCAATTCTATCTGTTTTGGAGAATTTAAATGAATTAATTATTTGAGAAATTAGTTTGTATTGTATTGTATTGTATTTTTGAAGGAAGTCTTTGATTGCAAACCTTCACCAGTAAGTGAAAATATGTGTCATGTATTCAACAGGATTGCAGAATATAACACACTTTTGACAGAGAAAGGGTCAGGTATGAACATCTATCAACTATCTTTTGGTATCATGTGAAAATAGTTATATTCACCTGCATATGCTGTTCATTCAGTTTTGTCATGACTCTGTTAATGTTATCAATATACACAGAATTATATTTTGATTGAGCTAAAGTAAAGACACTACAGAGCATAGACAGATATTTAATAAAGATATGTTTATGATTTAGTTTTTATGCTATTCTGGGTTTTAAGTCACAGGGTTTTAAGATGGTTTTTAAAAAGATGAATAAGATTTCTCTTATTTGTAATTACCTCATAGAAATAAATTGCCACAATGAGTACAGACGCGGAGATGGCCATTTATGGCAAAGCTGCCATTTACCTCCGTAAGCCGGAGAAGGAGAGAATTGAGGCTCAAAGCAAACCCTTTGATGCCAAGGCTGCCTGTTACGTGGCTGATACCAAGGAGCTGTACTTGAAGGCAACAGTCCTCAAGAAAGATGGTGGCAAAGTCACTGTCAAAGTCCTGGACACGGAGGAGGTTAGTATCACTAAATCAAAGTAAACTGGGACTCAAAACGATCAGCCCTCAATGTAACAAATGTCTTGTTCCAGGAGAGGACAGTTAAAGAAGATGACATCTGTCCAATGAACCCTCCAAAGTTTGACAAGATTGAGGACATGGCCATGATGACCCATCTCAATGAAGCGTCTGTGTTGTATAACCTCAAAGAGCGTTATGCAGCATGGATGATCTACGTAAGAAAAGCTGCCTAATAAGAAAACAGAAATATACCTATATATAGCAAAACTAGCTATACTTAGAGATAACTGCTGGATTTCTATGATTACTTTCAGACCTACTCTGGGCTGTTCTGCGCCACTGTGAACCCCTATAAGTGGCTCCCAGTGTACGATCAGGAAGTTGTAAATGCCTATAGAGGCAAGAAGCGTATGGAGGCTCCACCCCACATCTTCTCTGTCTCTGACAACGCTTTTCAGTTCATGCTTACTGGTAAGTTGTTACCATAACAATGTTGAATTAATCAGTATATGAGGTTTCTGCTGAGTAAAAATATGGTTATTCTTTTTTTTCCCAATTGAACAGATAGGGAGAACCAGTCTGTCTTGATCACGTAAGTTTCACATTTGTTGACTTTGCTGAACATAATCTAATATGATAAAATTCTTACCAGTCTGTGTCTATACCTAGTGGAGAATCTGGTGCTGGAAAGACTGTGAACACCAAGCGTGTCATCCAGTATTTTGCAACAATCTCAGTTGGTGGAGACAAGAAGAGGGACACATCAAAGGTTTGTTACTGTATGATGATTACAATTCAGTGTTCTTTAGGTAAGGAATACATACATTTATTTTCTGACATTAATTTTAAACCTGGATTATAGGGGTCACTGGAGGATCAGATTATTGCAGCCAATCCTCTGTTGGAGGCCTATGGTAACGCCAAAACTGTGAGGAATGACAACTCTTCTCGTTTTGTAAGTATGGAAGGATTTCTACACATGAGAGGTGTTGTTACACATTGCCCATTATGAGGGACATTAAAAAATCCATTGTTCCAAACAGGGTAAATTCATCAGAATCCATTTCGGCACAACTGGCAAACTGGCTAGTGCTGATATTGAGACATGTAAGTAAAAGGTCTCATAGTACACACAAAAAGTTGGAATTGAGAATTAGACAGTCTCTGACTCTTTAACAACTTCTGTAGATCTGCTGGAGAAGTCTAGAGTAACATTCCAGCTTCCTGATGAAAGAGGCTACCACATCTTCTTCCAGATGATGACCAACCACAAACCTGAGATTATTGGTAAATAGATGTTTTCCCATAACATTAAACACACTTACATTTTACATTTTTCAACAATTTATGGAATTTGTCACCTCTTTTTTGATCTACAGAAATGTCTCTCATCACAAGCAACCCCTATGACTTCCCAATGTGTAGCATGGGACAGATCACTGTAGCCAGTATTGATGACAAAGTTGAGCTGGAAGCCACTGATGTGAGTCATCTTCACTTCAAAATATTTTAATGCATTTTGTTCATTAAGTGCAATATTAAAACTACTGTTTAAATGCATTTTCCAAAGTGATTATATTTTGTGTGGTCACCTTTTTTTAAAAACAGAATGCCATTGATATCCTGGGCTTCACTAATGAAGAGAAGATGAGCATCTACAAGAATACTGGTGCTGTGCTCCACCATGGTAACATGAAGTTCAAGCAGAAGCAGCGTGAGGAGCAGGCTGAGCCGGATGGCACAGAGGGTGAGTATTTAATAGCTCAAAGTGAATAGCTTTGGAACAACAGCTGAAAAGTTCTTTCTCTAACTGGTCTCTATTATCTATCATCTATCATGATGAAATATCAGGGTCATATACTGTATGAATGAATCACTAAACTGTTTTCAGATGCTGACAAGGTTGCTTACTTGCTGGGTCTGAACTCTGCTGACATGCTAAAGGCTCTGTGCTATCCCAGAGTGAAGGTCGGAAATGAGTATGTCACCAAGGGACAGACTGTACCGCAGGTAATTGAGATATACTGGTATCAATTTTAATTTACATGTAGTACATGTATATTTACATTAGGAAAATGAATACAGAGGAAATTAGTCCCTCTCTGGTTTGTAATATCTGACAAAGTGTGCAAGTTAGCTTCACTTTTGATACATTTCTTGTATGTTAACAAATTACTTAAAACATATATATGAAATGATTTACTTTTTTTTTTTTTTTTACCTGATTAGAAGAAATTCCAGCATTTTGCAAAATGCTTGACTGACTTTAATGAAATCACACACATTTATTTAGGTGAATAACTCAGTGACCGCCCTGGCCAAGTCCATCTATGAGAGGATGTTCTTGTGGATGGTCATTCGTATCAACCAGATGTTGGACACTAAACAGCCAAGGCAGTACTTCATTGGTGTCCTGGATATTGCTGGATTTGAAATCTTTGATGTAAGCTTCATTTCAAACGATTCATCAGCTGATACTTTTCTTGACTGAATCATACTTATTGTCTGCAAGATATTACACTGAATATTTGTCCCCTCACAGTTCAACACCTTGGAGCAGCTGTGCATCAACTTTACCAATGAGAAACTGCAACAGTTCTTCAACCACACCATGTTTGTCCTGGAGCAAGAGGAGTACAAGAAGGAGGGTATTGTCTGGGAGTTCATTGACTTTGGCATGGACTTGGCTGCCTGCATTGAGCTGATTGAAAAGGTAATCATTTCATTTTGTCATTCTGTTTGATTGTTCTTATTTTCACTTAATGTATGACATAATTACATACATCATTCTACTTTTTTCAAGCCCATGGGTATCTTCTCCATCCTTGAAGAGGAGTGCATGTTCCCCAAGGCCACAGACACATCCTTCAAGAACAAGCTGTATGACCAGCATCTTGGCAAAAACAAAGCATTTGAGAAGCCAAAGCCCGCCAAAGGCAAGGCAGAGGCCCACTTCTCCCTGGTGCACTATGCTGGTACCGTGGACTACAATATCATTGGCTGGCTTGACAAGAACAAGGATCCACTGAATGACTCTGTTGTGCAGCTGTACCAGAAGTCCTCAGTGAAACTGCTGAGTGTTCTCTATCCTCCTGTTGTTGAGGGTATGACAGCAACTACAGTAAAATCAAACATATTTTTAAGATTGTAGATAATTTATATTCATACCCAATGGGAGTATGTGTTCATGTAAATATTGATTCTCTGACAAAACATGTCTGCTCTAAACCATCCACAGAGACTGGCAAGAAGGGAGGCAAGAAGAAGGGTGGTTCTATGCAGACTGTGTCTTCACAGTTTAGGGTAAGATTTAACATTTCAAACTTTGGTATAATATCTTATCTATGTTTAATTTTACAATTGTGACATTTTATGACAAGAGTTACCATTTTGGATCTACAGGAGAACTTGGGCAAGCTGATGACTAACTTGAGGAGCACCCATCCTCACTTTGTGCGCTGCCTGATTCCCAATGAATCAAAGACTCCAGGTACATAGAGACCGTGATCTCAATAGAGTGTATGAGGAGTTCTTTTGTTTAGTTGGTATGGTTTACTCCAGGTTGTACTGCTTCAACAAAGAGAGTAACTACTATATTCATTTAAAGAAGTAATTAAGCAATATATTTTTACAGGTCTGATGGAGAACTTCCTGGTCATCCACCAGCTCAGGTGTAACGGTGTGCTGGAGGGTATCAGAATCTGCAGAAAAGGTTTCCCCAGCAGAATCCTCTATGCTGACTTCAAGCAGAGGTATCAACGGTTATTTTAATAGAACTTTGATGCAGACTTTTAAAAGAAATTGCTCACACTGACCATTAACTTTCTTATAAAAGGTACAAGGTACTGAATGCCAGTGTCATCCCTGAGGGCCAGTTCATTGATAACAAGAAGGCTTCAGAGAAGTTGCTTGGATCAATTGATGTTAATCATGATGAGTACAAATTTGGACACACCAAGGTAAGCACCTAGAACACATTCATATACATTGGTGTATTTACCAAGGATGGTGTTTTCCTGTTAATTAGATGTATTTCAAAAATACACACATCAGCCATAACATAATGAGCACTGACTGGTGAATAACACTGATTATCTGGTTATCATGGCACCTGTCAATGGGTGGGACATATTAGGCAGCAAGTGAACATTTTGTCCTCAAGGCTGATGTGTTAGACGCAGGAAAAATGGGCAGCATGAGGATTTGAGTGACTTTGATAGGGGCCAAATTATGATGGCTAGATGACTGGGTCAGAGCATTTCCAAAACTGCAGCTCTTGTGAGGTGTTCCCAGTCTGCAGTGGTCAGTACCTATCAAAAGTGGTCCAAGGAAGAAAAAGCAGTGAAGGGTCATGGGCAGCCAAGGCTCACTGATGGTGGTCCGGTCCAACAGACGAGCTACTTTAGCTAAAACTGCTGAAAGAGTTATCACCACCAGGTGCCCAGGTGGTCATAAAGTTATGGCTGATTGTTGTGTATATATCTATTAATAACAAAAGCAGGATATCTGAAAAACTACTTATATGATTGGAATGAAATTGGTTCCAAGTCAGACCATGGGAACATGAAACAAGTAATCCATGATCAGCATAAAAGGCGAGCAGACAGTATGTCATTATCAACATGTTAATGACATTTAAACCATGTGGGTTGGACACCTTTTTTTCCATTTGTTTGTTTCTTCCGTTTGTTTTAGAGGATGGAAAGGATCCAAGTTTAGCCTACATTCATTTTTACTTTTTATTTGTTTAGGTGTTCTTCAAAGCCGGTCTGCTGGGTGCCCTTGAGGAGATGAGAGATGAAAAGCTGGCATCTCTGGTTACCATGACTCAGGCTCTCGTCCGTGGTTACCTCATGAGAAAGGAGTTTGTGAAGATGATGGAGAGGAGGCATGTTGAAGATAGAACATTTTGAGAGATTGTATGAAAAATTATGAACAACATTGTCCATAACAGCAACTTCTTGTCCACAGAGAAGCAATCTATACCATCCAGTACAATGTCCGCTCATTCATGAATGTGAAACACTGGCCATGGATGAAGGTGTACTACAAGATCAAGCCTCTGCTGAAGAGTGCTGAAACTGAGAAGGAGCTAGCTCAGATGAAGGAGAACTACGGGAAGATGCAATCAGACTTGGCTACTGCCCTGGCCAAGAAGAAGGAACTGGAGGAGAAGATGGTGTCCCTTCAGCAGGAGAAAAATGATCTGCAGCTGCAAGTAGCATCTGTAGGTACACCTCAACAACTGCTTTTTTCATACTTCTCAGTGTTGATGTGCTAACATCTATTTTCATAAAACAAACTAGGAATCAGAGAATCTGTCAGATGCTGAGGAAAGATGTGAGGGACTTATCAAGAGTAAGATTCAGCTGGAAGCCAAACTCAAAGAGACCACTGAGAGACTGGAGGATGAAGAGGAAATCAATGCTGAGCTCACTGCCAAGAAGAGAAAGCTGGAGGATGAATGCTCTGAGCTCAAGAAGGATATTGATGACCTGGAGCTTACCTTGGCTAAAGTGGAGAAAGAGAAACATGCCACAGAGAACAAGGTTTGCAATTATTAATATTGAGCAGATCAAGTAACATTCATCCATATGCATGTAATAACAACATGTTTCTTGCAAATGCAGGTGAAGAACCTGACGGAGGAGATGGCTTCTCAGGATGAGAGCATTGCTAAGCTAACCAAGGAAAAGAAAGCCCTTCAGGAGGCTCATCAGCAGACTCTTGATGACCTGCAGGCTGAGGAAGACAAAGTCAACACTCTGACCAAGGCCAAGACCAAGCTTGAGCAGCAAGTGGATGATGTAAGTTTGCAAAGTCACTAATATTAGCAAAACGAGATTCCTCTTGAATGTGACAATAAAATACTAATTTTAATGTTCAGCTTGAGGGCTCTCTGGAACAAGAGAAAAAGCTGCGTATGGACCTGGAGAGAGCCAAGAGGAAGCTGGAGGGTGATCTGAAATTGGCCCAGGAATCCATCATGGATCTTGAGAATGACAAGCAGCAATCTGATGAGAAAATAAAAAAGTAACATTGACTTTGAATTTGTACAACAGCCATTCTCTTTAAAATTATGTTCAACAGTAGGAACTTTTACTATTTACCAGATCTGTTGTTCTTACAGGAAGGACTTTGAAATAAGTCAGCTCCTCAGCAAGATTGAGGATGAGCAGTCCATGGGTGCCCAGCTCCAGAAGAAGATCAAGGAGCTTCAGGTGACACATTGTAATACATAACAGATTACTGCATACATTTCCAATTTTGTGTATTACAAGAAAGAGTTTACTGAAAGACAACACACCTACATTCAACAGGCCCGTATTGAGGAGCTGGAGGAAGAGATTGAAGCTGAGCGTGCTGCTCGCGCCAAGGTTGAGAAGCAGAGAGCTGACCTCTCCAGGGAACTTGAGGAGATCAGTGAGAGGCTGGAGGAGGCTGGTGGAGCCACTGCCGCTCAGATTGAGATGAACAAGAAGCGTGAAGCTGAGTTCCAGAAGCTCCGTCGTGACCTCGAGGAGTCCACTCTGCAGCATGAAGCCACTGCTGCTGCTCTCCGCAAGAAGCAGGCTGACAGCGTTGCTGAGCTGGGAGAGCAGATCGACAACCTCCAGCGTGTCAAGCAAAAGCTTGAGAAGGAAAAGAGTGAATACAAGATGGAGATTGATGACCTCTCCAGCAACATGGAGGCTGTTGCTAAAGCAAAGGTACACAAAATATCTAATTTAATTTTAACATCCAAATTAATATAGTAAATAAGGGAATTCATATTATATATAAAGTCTGATCACTGATCTGATGTTTTTTTTCCTCATTAGGGAAATCTTGAAAAGATGTGCCGTACTCTTGAGGACCAACTGAGTGAACTGAAGACCAAGAATGATGAAAATGTCCGTCAAATCAATGACACGGGTGCACAGAAAGCACGTCTCCTGACAGAAAATGGTATCTACAAGTTATCAGTGAATAATCTGTTGTTTATTATTGAGAACTGTGACACAAACTAATGTATTATGGCATCTTTCACACAAGGTGAGTTCAGCCGTCAAATTGAAGAGAAAGAAGCTCTTGTCTCCCAGCTGACCAGAGGCAAACAGGCCTTCACACAGCAGATTGAGGAGCTGAAGAGACAGATTGAAGAGGAGGTTAAGGTAAGAAAACAATGGAAAAGAAGTGAGTACTGATAAACTTTATGTGTAATTTAGACATTTTGCACATTAAATTTAAATTTTTACACCAGGCCAAGAATGCTCTTGCCCATGGACTGCAATCAGCCCGCCACGACTGTGATCTGCTGAGGGAGCAGTTTGAGGAGGAGCAGGAGGCCAAGGCTGAGCTGCAGCGTGGAATGTCCAAGGCCAACAGTGAGGTGGCTCAGTGGAGAACTAAGTATGAAACTGATGCTATCCAGCGCACTGAGGAGCTTGAGGAATCCAAGTGAGTACATTTTAAACATTTACAACCCCAGAAGTGTAGCATTATAGCATAGCTCAACTGACAAAGGTATTTCTGGTAACAATACTTTAAAAAATGTATCCAAATATGACAGTTTGACATTTGCTTATATTATGTTTATGTTATTTGGGTCCAAACAGTTTAGATTGCAGAACTGCTTCCACAGCTCATCTAGTTTTATAAACATATGGAATTATTTATTCTTCATACATGCAAAATTGTTTCTGTAAGTATTTGTAACTTACAGTTTTCATGGACAAATCACACCTTCTTCAAACAGGAAAAAGCTAGCCCAGCGCCTTCAGGAGGCTGAGGAACAGATTGAGGCAGTGAATTCCAAGTGTGCTTCTCTTGAGAAAACCAAGCAGAGGCTCCAGAGTGAGGTTGAAGACCTCATGATTGATGTGGAGAGAGCCAATGGGCTGGCTGCCAACTTGGACAAAAAGCAGAGGAACTTTGACAAGGCAGAAACCTTTACTTTATATGGCCAAGCCTTACCAACAATGAAATACATGTATTTGTGTTTATATTGCTGCATAACAACTGAACAGTATTAATTGTGTAATTTAGGTCTTGGCAGAGTGGAAACAGAAGTTTGAGGAGGGTCAGGCAGAGCTTGAGGGAGCTCAGAAGGAGGCTCGTTCTCTCGGCACTGAGCTCTTCAAGATGAAGAACTCTTATGAGGAAGCTCTGGATCAGCTGGAGACCATGAAGCGTGAAAACAAGAACCTCCAACGTGAGTTCTGACCACTTTATTATTATTACTACATTAAGTAAGAATAAAGTATTTATGTTTCCATTTCAAGGCATAATGATATAAAACATGCATCTCTCTGCAGAGGAGATCTCAGATCTGACTGAACAGATTGGTGAGACTGGCAAGAGCATCCATGAGCTGGAGAAGGCCAAGAAGCAGGTGGAGACAGAGAAGTCTGAGATCCAGACAGCTCTTGAAGAAGCTGAGGTACATTCATCCAGCAGAGGTCTTCTGAAAATATGCGGACAAATGTTTTATAAATGGTCAAAAGGCAGAGAAGAAAACTGTTTTCTTTGACATCGTTAGGGAACTTTGGAACATGAAGAGTCTAAGATTCTTCGTGTCCAGCTGGAGCTCAACCAGATTAAGGGTGAAGTAGACAGGAAGCTGGCTGAGAAGGATGAAGAGATGGAGCAGATCAAGAGGAACAGCCAGAGGGTGGTTGACTCCATGCAGAGCACTCTGGATTCTGAGGTCAGGAGCAGGAACGATGCCCTGAGAATAAAGAAGAAGATGGAGGGAGACCTAAATGAGATGGAGATTCAGTTGAGCCATGCCAATCGTCAGGCTTCTGAGTCCCAGAAGCAGCTGAGGAACGTGCAAGCACAGCTGAAGGTATTGTAAGATGCATAGTTGTTTCACAGACTATGGTCAGTGCACCTACATTTTGGCTGTCATGTGAATATTTTGCTGATATTTCTTCACAAGGATGCACAACTGCACCTTGATGATGCTGTCAGAGCCCAGGATGACTTCAAGGAACAAGCTGCTATGGTAGAGCGCAGGAACGGTCTCATGGTGGCTGAAATTGAGGAACTTAGAGCTGCTCTTGAACAGACAGAGAGAAGCCGCAAAGTCGCCGAGCAGGAGCTGGTGGACGCCAGTGAGCGTGTTGGACTGCTGCACTCTCAGGTAAACAAGAACTGTCATTTCTTCAGTCATTCAGAAATCGAATGAGTTTTGCAAATCATGTCAAAATGAAGCATGTGATGACTTAAGTGATCTTTTTATCTTTTAGAACACAAGCCTTATGAACACCAAGAAGAAGCTTGAGGCTGACCTGGTCCAGGTCCAGAGTGAAGTGGATGACACTGTTCAGGAAGCAAGGAATGCAGAGGAGAAGGCCAAGAAGGCCATCACTGATGTATGTTTGACTTTTTCATTTGTATTGCAAGTAAAATGTGTTTTTCTCAAAATATTTGTAATATTCTATTTCTAATATGTTGTCTCCTCTAGGCTGCCATGATGGCTGAGGAGTTGAAGAAGGAGCAGGATACTAGTGCTCACCTGGAGAGGATGAAGAAGAACCTGGAGGTTGCCGTTAAGGACCTGCAGCACCGCCTGGATGAGGCTGAGAACCTGGCCATGAAGGGTGGCAAGAAGCAGCTCCAGAAACTTGAAACTAGGGTAAGACAATTTTGTTAAGATTTGCAGTTGAACAAGTGTAAGAAAACATACAAAACAAAAATTATCTAATTATTATCTTCACTTTCTGTTTTTTCTAAAGGTGCGTGAGCTGGAGGCAGAGGTTGAGGCTGAGCAGAGACGTGGAGCAGATGCTGTTAAGGGTGTCCGCAAATATGAGAGGAGAGTGAAGGAGCTCACTTATCAGGTACAGTCACTTTGACATTTAACATGTAGCCTACAAATCAATCGAACACATGTATTGTTTAAAAACATTTAAAAATTCCGATTTACTTATTTCCCAGACTGAAGAGGACAAGAAAAATGTTGCCAGGCTGCAGGATCTGGTTGACAAACTGCAGCTCAAAGTGAAGGCCTACAAGAGGCAGGCTGAGGAAGCGGTAAGGACAACACATTCATTTTAAATACTGATAGGTAATAATATGCCAGAATCATCTTGTTCTTCACAAAACACACATTTATGATATTGGTAGTTTGGTTTTTGCACTGCTAAACTGTTATATTTAAATATGATTTAGAATAATGACGGCAAAAATGACAATCAGCTATAAATTACAATAACTATATCATTATGAAGCAAGCAAGCCATTAAATGTTTGTGACAGTTTGGTCATATTTATGTAGTACACCTTATAGTGAATAAAACCCCCCTCATTGTATGTTAAAATGTCTATAACTATGTTTTTTCAGGAGGAGCAAGCCAACGTTCACCTGTCCAAGTGCAGAAAGGTCCAGAATGAACTGGAGGAGGCTGAGGAGCGTGCTGACATTGCAGAGTCCCAGGTCAACAAACTCAGAGCAAAGAGCCGTGACGCTGGCAAGGTAAATACACATCCCACTTTTATATTTGCATACATATATACATACACATACACACACAGACACACACACACACACTCACAAACACAATAGGTATGTATTGATTGTCCTATTTTTCTACAGGGAAAAGAGGCGGCTGAGTAAAGCACTCCGGCTGATGGACTGTTTCCAATCATATAATATGATGTGAAATATACCACAATAAAATAGTTGTTTATCTTAATTTGCATTCTGTCTTATTTTAATCCCATTTGGATGATTTGTGTTTTGAATTTGTGAAGGCGTGTCACAACACCAGAACCAAGTAAGGCGCCTTACTAATCCATTAATAAATGGAACTGAAGAACACCCATGATTTGTTTCCTGGACCAGTCTCCATTAAAGTAGTAGAAGAGGCATTTGTCAGCAAGGCGGACATTTCTTTTTGCCATATGTCTGCAAACCACTGATTATCATAAAAAAAAAAAAAATAACAGAAGGGGCTGCATCTGTGTATAATTTAATAGCAAATGATGATTCTAGTTGCAAATTGTAAATGGAAGAGATGCCATTCCTTTTATTACACAGAGGAGACCAGAACTGGAGCTTAGATCTGCAGCCCTCATCCAAGCTCACCATATCATGAAGTTTCTCTACAGATCTAGAGAGGTGCAGAAGCCTGGATATAAAGCAGTGTCCCTTGGGAATAACATGCAATTATCGAAATTAAGATCCCCAAGCAATTCTCTTTTTAAAATAACTACTGTCTCTGACCCTTTTTTTAGAACCTCTGATGCAATTAAATTTTTTCGAGAGGCAGAATAGCTTGCATCAGGACGTTATCTATGGTGGTGCCTAGAAAGTCTATTGCCTTACATGGATGTTTTTTGCCATGTACCCCTACCTGCTTTCTTTAACTTGAGGGCATCATCAATTGTACTATGAAACAAGGAGACAGGTACCTGCTTTGTGATCTACATGGACTTTGAATTATAAAAGCTTGACTCTTTTCCTGCTGCCTTGTCCTTTCGAGTATTTTTCTGTGCCACATTTCTCTACTGTCAATTTTGGGGGCCATTCAACAGAACAAAGTTGAAATGATGGCTCATTTTGACTCAAAAATCAATATCATTCAAACTGGTCTTAACAACTTTATCTTTATCTTCCTTTGGTGAAAAAGTCTTCACAAGTGACAACGCTATGGCATGAATCAATTTTTGCCGTAAACTGACGTTACTTTTTTGGGAAAATCAATTTTATTTTCTTATAATAAGCACAGGTTATGTAGCAGTCTCTACCTCATGTTACTTGCTCTATCTTAGTTAATCTGCCACTTAGGTTTATGTTCTGTGTGTGTGGTAGGGTCAAAGGGGACCTTTAAACATGAACTTGTTTATTTGGTGTGGTTTAACTGGACTTTTATTGTGACTGGTCCCTTCCTGTCACCTCTTTTCTGTGATAAGCTCTTGTACCTTGGTGCGTCCCTGCCCACCAACGAACAAAATAAGCCAACGAACAAACTAAGGAGTGAAGTAAGGCACAAGAGCCTACCTTTTCCTGCGATCCCTGGTTAGTGCACCACTAACGGGATTCAGCAAACATCTGCAGCTTTAAACAAAAAGTCTGCCAGCTGACTTTAAAGTAACGCGAAGTTAACGCCGAGACATTACCTCTGCAGAGCAATGACTGGAACGTCTTTCCTCTTGCAATCTACACCAGCGGACATCGCACAGCAGAGACATTTGGACTTCAGAATTACAACTCTTTTCAGCCTGGCCCAAAGGACCGCCAGCTGATCCACGTACCAGCAACTCTCCTTCCTCTCTCCTTTGGACTGTCGGTAACCTACTGGGCATAGACAGTTTTAGGTAACTTAAGAATTAATGCAAAGCAAGGACTGTTTAATTACTGTTAATGTTACTGTACTGATGTGTTTTATTCAGGTTATGTTGTTGAAATGATTAACGCAGGTTACTGTAGTAACTGTAGTCTTCGAGACGGTGCTATGGTGATGTTGTTTAATGTTATGCTTCACACAGACAGGCCTTTGCATGCAACTAACTCACTTTTAATGGCACCATTAATCTAGGATCACACACACAGTCACACCTAGAGTGTTTAGACTCAGTCTAAACCTCAGTACACAAATGAGGAGAGGGATATCAAACTAGGGAAAGACCTATTATCGTCTGGGCCAGTTATCGGCATCCTCCAGACGTGCCTGTTAATCACTCGAAACAAGGTTGCTGATAATATCGATGTGGAAATAGTCCGTGATAGTAGAAGTCGTGTGTGTGAGTGAGAGAGTAAAAACCTAATAAACTCAATTCAGTCTGGTTTTAAATTTAACCTAACCCTAACCAATTCTAAAACAAAGATGTCTATTGTCTAAGATAAAAATAAACCTTTAACATCTTGCAAATCTGATAAGCTGTTTAATAAACATATGCTTAAAGGCATTTAAACAAAGTTAAGTGTTGGGGTTTGTAATATTCCAAATTTTGATGCCAATATTTTCCCTATTACTGCAAATGAATATCGGCTCCGAATATCGGTTATCGGCCTCCTTGACTACTAATAATTGGTATCGTATCGGCCCTGAAAAAAACATATCGGTCTCTCGCTAAATCAAACCCTCTCACTCCTCCATGCTCTTTCTCCCTAACCAACACGTGTTTCATGCTCAGCTGAAACATCTGGTCAAAGGACAAAGGAGAAACCTTTTCTGGCGGGCAACCCCCCATGTGCACATATACAAACACATCTTTTTTCCTTAGCTTAGTTCCTTTAAGTTAGATTGTGTATATTGTGTATTTTCCTCTGTTTTGCCTTTATTATCTTTATTAAATGGTTGTGTTTTTACATGCTGACCTATTTAATTTCGCACAAGAGTGGGTGATACCAGCCTTAGTTATAACTACTACTAAATTAATAGTTTAGTGTATCTTATTCTACTGATCAATAAATAACTGGCTATGCTTTTATAATAAATGTTATTTATAAGCGCTTTTCTAAATACTCAAAGACACTTTACATAAAAACATAAAAGCAGCAAAACAACATCAAATAGTAAAACATTAAAAAATCTGACTAAGCTAAACATTAAAAGCAATTTTAAAAAGGTCTGTTTTTGTCAGTGATTTGAATGTTGGAGGGTCGGTACAGTCACAGATGTGTTTGGGGAGAGAGTTCCAGAGAGAGGGGGCAGCTACAGAGAACGCTCTGTCGCCCCAGGTTCGGTGATTGGTCTGGGTGGAGGAGTCAGAAGGTTTGCGTCAGATGGATTGTGGCGATGGAGCAGGTCAGTGAGGTAGGAAGGAGCCTGGTTTAGGAGGGCTTTGTGTGGATTTTGAACTGAATGCGCTGTGGAACTGGGAGCCAGTGGAGGTTCTGGAGGATGGGAGTGATGTGATTGCGGGTGCGGGTGTGGGTGAGCATACGTGCAGCGGAGTTTTGGATGTACTGTAGCTTATTTAGAGTTTTGGATGGTGTGCCATAGAGGATGCTGTTGCAGTAGTCGATTCTGGAGGTGATGGATGAGGGTTTCAGCAGCAGAGAAGAAGAGTGTGGGGGGCGAAGACGGGCAATGTTCTTGAGATGAAAGAAGGCAGTTCTGGTGATTTGGTTTATGTGATGTTCAAAGGAGAGGTTATTGTCAAAGATGACTCCGAGGTTGCGACTGTGGGGGGATGGAGACAGGGTGGAGTTGTCAATGGTGAGATGGAAACCGTCTGTGGTTTTGGTGAGGGATTTGGGGCCGATAATGATAAGGTCTGATTTGTCACAGTTGAGTTTGAGGAAGTTGGAATGCATCCAGGATTTGATGTCGGTGAGGCTGTTGGAGACAGTGGAGTGAGTGGCCGGGGTGATGGATTTTGTAGAGATATAAAGCTGGACGTCATCAGCATAACAGTGGAAGTGGAGACCATGGTGGCGAATGATGTTGCCAATGGGGAGCAGGTAAAGTATGAAGAGGAGAGGACCAAGCACCAAACCCTGGGGCACACCTTGGGACAGGGGAACAGTGGAGGAGGTGCAGTTGTTGATATGGATGAATTGTTGTCGGTCTGTGAGGTAAGATTTGAGCCAGGAGAGTGCAGTGCCAGTGATGCTGAGAGAGGACTCAAGGCGGGAGAGGAGAATGGTGTGGTTGATGGTGTCAAAGGCTGCGGTGAGGTCCAGGAGGATGAGGATGGTGAGGTGGCCGGAGTCAGCGGAGAGGAGGATGTCATTGGTGACTTTCAGGAGGGCTGTTTCAGTGCTGTGTTGGGAGCGGAAACCGGATTGAAATGGTTCGAACAGTTCATTTGAGCAGGGGTGGGTTTTGAGTTGTGTGGCAACAATACGTTCCAGTATTTTGGACAGAAAGGGAAGATTGGAGATGGGCCGAAAGTTTGACATGATGTCAGGGTTGAGTCCAGGTTTTTTGAGGATGGGGGTGACAGCAGCCAGTTTGAGTGAACGGGGGAC
This sequence comes from Dicentrarchus labrax, assembly GCF_905237075.1. NCBI lineage: Eukaryota > Metazoa > Chordata > Actinopteri > Moronidae > Dicentrarchus > Dicentrarchus labrax. The sequence goes on from NW_026136720.1 coordinate 32,442,512, forward strand.
TGAGTCAGACTTGAGGGAGGAGTTGATGATTTCTGTGATGAGTGTGGAGATGGCTGGTAAAGAGTCCTTGATGAGGTGAGATGGGATGGAATCCATGACACATGTAGAAGTTTTCATGCCTGTCATGATTTTGGGCAGCTCCCCTGGTGACACGGGGCAGAACTGAGACAGAGGCTGAGAAGGCTTTTCCTTCTTTCTATATTTTTCAACAATGTTTTTTGGGGCTTTTCCCTTTATTGGACAGGACAGCTGTAGATAGACAGGAAAGGGGGTCGAGAGAGCGGGCCACATGTCGGACTTGAACCCTGGCCCGCTGCAGCAAGGACCCGGCCCTGGCACTCCAGGTGAGCTAACCAGGCACCCCATCTTTTCCCTTCTTTAAGGGTGGTGCCCTGATGAATTTTAATATTGATTTAAGTCATTTTCTATTATCTTTTAATAATTAATAAACTTTGATAGCCAAAATTAATCGATTGCACTAAAATAGTTTGGTGCGCCTTTAAACCACTGTTGTACCAACAAATGGTACCGCTTTGATCTAAGATTACACGCATACAAAGTGGTGCCCTGTGTGAGGCATAGTAAATGGACCTGTACTTGAATAGCCTGTCTAGTCTTCCGACCACTCAGAGCGCTTTTACACTGTGCCACATTCACACAGTGATGTCAAAGTCCATCGAACAGAAACTAACTCATTCATACACATTCACACACTGATGCTGTGCATCGGGAGCAATTTGGGGTTTAGTATCTTGCTCAAGGATACTTCAACACGTGGCAGGAGGAGCCGGGGATGGAACCAACAACCTTCCGATTAGGGGACGACCCACTCTGCCTCTGAGCCACAGCCATCCAGTACTGTTGGCAATTGTAGGTGCTATGATTAATGACATCGGTACCATTTAAACATTACCGACAGTCTTTACACTAAAGTTTATTAATTATCAAAAGATAATAGAAATGACTTTAATTAATATTAAAGGTCCTTGGGGAACCACCCTTAAATAAGGGAAACGGCTGGTATCACCCACTTTTGTGCAATATTAAATAGGGCAGCATGTATGAACACAAGCATTTATTAAAGGAATAATGAAAGCAAAACAGATAAAAATACACAATGTACAATCTAACTAAAAGTTGTGTGTCTTTTCTCCTCTGACCAGATGTTTCAGCAAAGCATGAAACACGTGTTTGTGAGAGACAAAGACCATGGGTTTGATTTCTCATCGTGTGTGCTGAGGTTGAGGCCAAATTAAAGTGTATATGGGTGTGATCATAGATTAACGGTGCCGTTAAAAGGGAGTTGGTTGCGTGAAAAGACGGTGTCTGTGTGAAGCATAACATACCAAACTCATTTTTGAAGTGTGTTGACTAAGGACATGTGTATGACATGTGCATCATAATGAATGTGTCCTAAGCTAGTGTTTGCATCAGTGATCTTATCAACAATACTACCAAGGAGGTGATCCAGGTATATTTGCAAACAGTGGTGTCAGATCAAGATTGGTTGTTTTCCAGCTAATAGTAGGTTGTCTGACTATTACTGTGTTTAGGAATTTTGTACTGAGTTTACTGGGGTTGCTAACAAATTCAAGTTTGTATATGGAACTGCAGAAAAAGGTATGGTACGCTCAGTACAGGGATGAATTGTGTCATGACTGTGAGCAAGGTCTTTTGCTCTTGTGCCTAAAGTTTGTCCTAACTTCTGGCTCAGGGCTGTTACGCTCCAGGTAGCCAGAGGCAGAGAGACGCTGTCTGATGGAATATGACCATGTTCTGAACTGTGATCAGAAATGCTGCAGTCATCATCTGAAAAGTTAACTGTCTGGTCATAATGTTGGGACTGCATCTCCGAGTATGGCTATCTAGAACTTCTGCTTTGAGAATGCTTATCTCAGAGCAGTTAGCGGACACAACGGTTGTGCTCGGTGTCCTTATTCTGCCATTTGTCACACCTCTCCAAGCTGTTGTGAGGGTGATGTTTTAGGGCAGTAGGTTTGTGTGATGCTTTAACATTTAAGCTGGCAGGTTAATTTGTTGTGTTGCTTGTTTTGCAAGGGACAACAGTTTGCCAAACCAGCTGGGTTATCTTCCTAATCTCGTGCTGTAGCAAGACTTGCTGCTACAGAGGGTTCTCCCAGCACAAATACCAACAACAGGGATTAATAAAGAAGACAGCTTTATTCTTTTCTCAGCCACTTCCAAAAGTCCATTAAGGTCTGCTCCGGTTGTGTCTCCTCTGTCATGTGTGTGGGCCTCGAGATCCAGCACACTACTGCCTTAAAAGAGGTGAGTGTGATTACTCCATTAGTACCAGCTGAGATAATCAACTCACCTGGCGCTGCTGTCAGAAGCTTTCCCACACCTCTCTCCCCTGCAGCTGAGTGCAAACCACACCCACCTCCACATAACCCACCGCCCAACTTAGGCCGGGGAGCCGTCGAGTAAGTCCTGACTGCAGTGCGCAGATCGAGGAGTGGCTCAACGTGTGGGTGGAGCTAAATGTTTGACTCTGCACACTTGCCCAATAACAACTGGAAGAGGAAGAATGTGTGTCTGAGTCCATAATTGCGTGCTTTTCTGCCAAGAGGTTAGTTGCCGTTTTCTGTTCGTGTAAATTATAAACTAATTTATGGAGAAACCACCAAGTTGATAATTAAATTATTTATGCAAACAACGTGCAAAGGCCTCATGTTTATGTCAGTCGTGTAAATAATAACATTAAGGTGGTGGTAGGTGGTAGTTTTTTTTTGCTCAACATTAAAGAGGGGAAAAAGCATGGCTCATATTCAGACCTTGATGCAGACACATCATATCAATTATTAGATGGGAGAACATCTTACATATGATGAGCAGAAGATGCTGTTTTAAAAACTTAACTTGCAGAAAGTACTCTTACTGTACGTTTCAGTAGGCTACCTGTGCGCAGGCTACTAGGCCTACATCATGTGCAATGTGTCTGGTGGGTCTTGGTGATCTTGGTAAAATATGTTTCGTGAAACATTGAAACCTGATGTAAATTTTGCTTTTCCCCTCCAGATTTTCCTGTATATTTTATGTACATCCTGCCACAGCTTGCACACCCACACTGCACCACGACATTGAACCACACTGCACCACATAAAATACACATAACCAAACCAACAGTTCTTTTAAGAACTTTTTTTCTCTCTCTCTCTCTCTCTCTCTCTCTCTCTCTCTCTCTCTCTCTCTCTCTCTCTCGCTCGCTCTCTCTGTCTGTGTCCAGATTTTCTCTGGTCAGGTAGGTTCACTGCAATGTATCAAAAAATCATATTTCAAATCCAGGTATATAAACACAGTAACTAATGCGCTGTATTTGTGTGTGTTTCTACCCTAGAGTATGTCTGAGAGAAATAAAGAAGGTAATCAATAAATCATTCACTTGAATTAGAGTATGATAAGGCATATTAACAGGATTTGAATATCAACATTTAATGCATGGCCTTAGTCTTTGCGTAGTGCATTAAATTTTGATATTGGAATTCTGCGTTGTCAATGATCAAAATAAATGTAATGAAATACATTCCTTCATTCATTCTCTGTGTCCATTTGTTACCTACAGCTACTTTGATTGACCGTGCGTGCAAACGTGTGTGTGTGTGTGTGTGTGTGTGTGTGTGTGTGTGTGCATGACAGGTGTCCAGTGCGGTACCCCCCGCTACATGGAGCCCCACATGCTGGGCTGGAGGCCTCTCATGCTCTCCACGGTCAAGCCCAGGCTGATTTACTTCCTCTTCCTGAGGCCATCCCTGATGAGGGAAATGTGGTAAAAAAAAAATTAAAAATGTGCATGTCAATTTCAGATGGTAAAAGTTATGTTTTAGCTAGGGTTTAAGTGATGCTGTGCCTTTTATGTCTATTATTTTCCCCTCTGATATATAGAGACACATTAGTATACTCTTGGATGGTGATACACCAACCATTAATAAATGCACCAACAGTGAACTTTTCCACTGTCCCTTCTGCAAATACGTGGGTGCAAGACATATGGTTGACAACCATATGAAAGGCCATTCTTCAGTAAAACACAAAGGTGCTTAACTTACATATTACACAAACTAATTAATTTGTATTTTTTCACAAGTATGAATCTTATTCCCTTTATTCCTCTCTTACAGAGTTCACAATGATCAAGTGTGGATTAAGTTGTCGGACGGCAACACATTTTCATTGTTGCTATTGTGCAGCAACAATTATAAATCGATTGCAATTTACAAGGCACTTACAAATACACCAGGAGGAGGAGCATGCTGCAGCCCCTGCACAGCACTTTATGGCTCCTGTGCAGCAGTCTGTTGCCCCCGCTCATCACCCAGAGGCCCCACGCTCATCACCCATTTGCTCCTGCAGAGTGTTCCGAGGCCACTAACGCATGTAGGACTTCAAAGCACACTGCAGGAGAAAACACACCCACCTCTTTGAGACGGTGTCGAAGGACAGATTTTTGGCCTGTCAGTGTTTCGATGGTACACATGGTGTGTTTGCAGTTGAGAAATCTTTTTCTGGTCCTGCAACACCCATACATGTCATGAAGAATACTTGGGGGCCAACACAGAAGATCATGTGTGAGGTCGACCAGTGTCGCCTGGACACTGACTTTGCTCGAAGGAGCAGGATGTTGCCTTTCGAGTGCCACCACATACAATCTTTATTGTATTGCCCACGCACTGACGGTCAAACCGTGACACTAACAGGTGAGGCCTTGGAAACAATGGTGGACAATAAATGGTTTGGTGAGGAGCGTAAAGCCAGCCTCTTGCGTTGCCAACAAAATGCTGATGCAGAGGGTGTGCCTCTGTCTGTGCACCTAACTGTGGGTGGTCGACCATCCAAATATCATATCTCTGTTTATGAAAAAAAGGTAACCTATTACAGTAGGTTGGGAAGAGTGATTGTGTCATATGACTCAAAGCAAAACAACTGGCATTGTCCCTGCTCTAAAGCGAGACAGTCTTGTATTCATAAAGCTGTTGCTAAATGGCATCTCTTTGTCACAAAGAGGGAGCTATTTAGGAAGGTGAAGAGCACAGAGGCAGAGACACTCAATCTTACCCAGATCACCACAGTCCAAAATGTCAGCAACTCTAAAGAGGACAGTTATCCACCAGATGACAGACAAATTGCGAGGACGCTTGAATACCTCCTCACCAACAAAAAGCTCCCAGCAGATATACCCCAGGCTCTCATAGAGCAGTCGAGAGAGGGAAGAACACAGGACAGATTTCCTAAGCACCTTATCCCCAGAGAAACAAAGTTTGTAGAATGTGAATACACACTTTGTGAACAACTGATAACATCGAAAGGCAAGATCCTGACTAGCACAGGTGTAGTTGAAGGTTTGTATCATCACAGCTCTTTCTATTGTGTTCTTATCAGTTAGTGGGTTACATAATTTATATATACATGAGAAATAGAAAAAGTATTTCTACTAATCTCAAATGACATGCAAGCAATAACCATGATCTTTGGTTGGACTGTGTTTTTAGGAATATCAACATACAGGAAATCATGCCTGAACTGTGGCATGATTTACAGATACCAGGAGTGGGAGGAGGGTATCCACAATTTTGATGACCACATCATCCTGTCTCTGCACCAGTGCCTGATGGTCAGGAATGCACTACAGATACTCACTCACTCACTCACTCACTCACTCACTCATTATTGTAAAATAAATGATGATTGAAGATGCAACTCCAACAACATATATTACTTTTATTTTTACATTTTATAGTATTGGAATACTCCTGTTTCTCATAATTTTCCAGACCCATACAGCTATCAGTAAAGTGATAGAAATTATAGAGACAACAGAGAAGGTGTCCTTTCCAAACAAGGAAAGAGTTCTGCAGGCATACCTTCACTTTGAGGCCCTAACCAACCATGAATACACGTACAGTTGTGTGTCATGTGGATACAGCCCAGCGGTTGTTGTAATGGACCTCCACAAAAAAGACGTTTTTAATATGCCAGGTGAGTTTAATAACCTATTACTTCACATATTTCATTGTTTGTGTAGTACCTCATCTCTCTCTGAATTGTTTAACATCATATTAACCATGCCCTTGAATAACGCTGCATCAACTGTTGTGTTCTGAGTGTTTTGGTTTTTTTTTAGTAATTGAGCTATGAATAACAAACTATTGTTTTAACAGTGAGGAAATCCCAAGTCCACCTGATAGTTTTAATGGTAAATTAAAAAAAAAAAAATTCTTTTACCCCCTAAACCAAAAAAAAAAAAAAAAAAAATAAAAAATATTTAAAAATTTTAAAAAAAAAAAAAAAAAAAAAAAAAAATTAAAAAAAAAAAAAAAAAAATAAAAATTTTTTTAATTTTTTAAAAAAAAAAAAAAATAAAAAAATTTTAAAAAAAAAAATTAAAAAAAAATTTTTTTTTTGCCCCCCAATTTTTATCCCCGCCCCCCTATATGCCCCCAACCCCAAGGAAAGAAAAAAAAAAAAAAAAAAAAAAAAAAAAAAAAAAAAAAACAAAAAAAAAAAAAATTTAAAAATAAAAAAAAAAAAAAAAATTGTGCTAACAAAACTATGTCTGCTATATTAACAATATCAATTTCATTGCATTTTCACAACAGGTAGAGGAGGTCAGGGCACTGTGCAAACAGTGTGGTGTGGATGACAAAGGGTCCAAGGTGGATCTTGTCATGAGACTGTCTGAGAAAATGTCTAAAAGAGTCACCTACAACAAGGTGTTTGAGAAAGTGTGGGGAGCCTCAGGTAAGTGAAATTATATGGAATGTTGAAGATAATTCCACTTTGTTATACGTTGTTGTGTTAAAGAAATTACAGTATCATTATGAAGTAGGTTAGCTATACGTGCTCCTAATGTCAGTTATTACTGTTTTTTTCTGTTTCACAGGTGGTTGGGCAGTTATCACTTGCCCATGTTGGGTTGTGTATTCAGTCAAATTCAACCTTAGAGCAGAGAGTCCACGTGACTTTGTGGATCTCTTGCTGTCCTGGAAACACTTCCCCAATGTGTCAGTGTATGATTATGCCAGGGGGCTGGCACTGCATGCCAACCGCAGGCAGCCAGGAATCTTTGCCCCTTTTCAAGGAAGGTTACTGGATCCCACCCCAGAGATTATATTAAGATAGATATTAAGCAGGCCTCAGAGGGAAAGGTTCATGTCAACATGCCTTGGCTGAAATTTCCGAAGATGCCAGCTGACAAAGATGGTCACCCTCTCACTGGGTCCTCACAGCAATTTGCTTTGAATGATGTGTTCCACCAGGGAAACAGCAAAGGCCAGAGTGAGGTTCTGAGAAAGCTGGAGCTTGTGCCAGAACTTGTTGGTTTTATTAACAGCCAGTGTGCGGAGCAGCTGTTTTCGGGGATGAGAAAGAACAATTACTTTTTGAATCTGACAACCCCATCTACGCACATATTTCTACAAAGAAACATTCTCCATCATTACAACATGACAAGGAACCAAAAAAATTAAAAACCAGTACGGCAAGATTGTTCCTCCGGATGTTGCAATGTAGTGTGACAGCCATGGAAGGGTAGTCTTAGGTATGCTATTGAATATTTATGCACATTTGTTGTCTTCATCTACTTTAGACAGTAATGTATGTAGCATTTTTTTCCTATAGCTCACTCTCCATCAGCTGCAATGTCAACGGGGTCATCTGGCAAAGAACAAGACGACTCTCAAGAGTGTGAGTCATCTCTATTTTACATCATTCAAAGGAGAAATGTGACAGTTCACACTTAATTTTATTTTTCTGTTGTTGCTTTTTACACTAGTAAATGATAACAGTGAGCAGAGACCTTATGGAGACTTCACTAGTCTCCACAACTTAGCAGCACACAGAGCATGCTGGGGACAGGAACTCGAAGACAGCCAGGAAAAACTGGTAAAGTCAACCATTGTGCCACTGTGGGTATCTATGAATGTCATTCATATAATCATACATGTATAAAGACTTTGTTTTCTTACACTAGATGTCTCATGTCTTGGATGAGAGCAAAAGTCACAGTGAGCACCTTGCAATGGTGAACAACATCATCTTGACCCACTTTGACTTTTGGACTCTGGGTTTTCAGCGGGACATGGAGGGAACGGTAGGCATAGAGAATGTTCTGTGCCGATATGGTTTATGTAATATTTTTCAAAATCTTTCAATAATTTGTGTTTATGTGTTCTACTAGATCCTGAACTGTTGTCTGAAAGTGATTTGAGAAGGTAGTGTAGCTCTTGTGAAATATTTAATTCAAATGGATTGGATAGTCTAGTTCAAGAGTCAATATATTTTTACAGTAAGAGATTTAGCAAACTATCTCTGTTACAGAGAGTACAGAACGTGTTTGCTGCAGACAGCTATGTAATTTCCTCTTGGTTCCCACCATCATCGAGAAACCCCATGGATCACCTGCCAGTAATTTGTTTAAAAGTTTTGCTTTATTGACTGAAGTTTGAGCATTTCATATTCAGCTATTGATGTCTTTTTACAGGACAATGCAGCCAGTCTACACTGGATTCTTCTCCCAGTGTTCGTACCTGGACATTGGATACTCTGTGTAAATACCTTTATATTTTCTGCAATTTTTTCCTTACACAACAAAGTTGCTCATTGCTGATTTTAACGTTTTTCTATAATTAAATGCTTGTCAGCTCTGTTGGGAATTCAGGAACATTCAACAACTCAATGTATCTGGTTATATTTGAATTTGAACATTTCACAGATACTGAGGCCACAGGCTAGGGAGATTTTCTTTCTAGATCCCCTCTGTGGCAGCAGTTGGAGAAATGAGAATAGAACCAGTCTATTCAGGTTTTTAGGGCACCTCACATCATCCTATCTGTTTTAAACCACTTGTCGTTTTGTTTGTTTTAATCAATGGTTCTGTTTTTATTTGATCTCAAATATTCCATTCCATATTCCAACTATTTTGATTCCTTAAACAGATGGAAACAGAACTCTATATCTTTTTTCAGTGGGGCAGTTCTGTTTAAGCCCGTTATGAAAACTTTTTATTTGAAGTTCCAACCTCTTCCTTATTCAGTTCAAGCTTTGTTCCAAGCATTTATGCATGCTTTTCAATCCAAAGTTGATTGAAGTTGAGTTACTTTTATTTACTTCTGCTTACTATTTGTACAGACACATTGCTCACAGCCTATCTATAAGAAGCTTGGTGTGAATGATGTCCGGGTGAGACATTACTTAATAGCACTATAATACTACTATAATACTTTTATTAAAATACCTTGTTCACACCTCAGGGCCTAACAAAGCAAGGGTACTCCAACAACTGTGGCGTGTTTGTTTTGATGGTAAGACCTATTCAGTATGTTATAGCATTGCTGTTATCTGTAAAATGTTTGCTTGTTACATTCAAAACACATTAATTTCTATTGAAAAAAAAAGTATCCTGGGGGAATATGCATGACATTATATTAACCAGTACCTTTTGACTTACAGTACGCTCTGTACATTGTAATGGGGGCCAATTGCGATTTCAGAGAGGTATGTGTAAATTGTGACACATTATACTTAGTATACAAGGTGTTATTTTATGAAACATATTTAAATCTTTCTGCATTTGCTTCTTCAAAGGAAAACATGCTGCAAATTCGAAGATGGTGGTGTCTTGTTCTCCTGCAGAACTTCCCCGTGCTGTAAGTGCCCTCAATATCACACTTTAGAATCGCATCACAAAAAAAAACCTGTTGTACTCACTGTCAACAGACCAACATGAATGTTTTCATAGTGAATGTATGTTGTCATTAAATCTGGTCTGAAGAAGACCGATTACAGGACAGAAAAAGGCGATCAACAATCAGTTTCCTTTCTAGAGGAAGCGGAGAACTAGACATAACTGGGAACAGGGTATGTTGCCTGTTGTGGGCGTTTCTTATTTCACTGTTTTCTGCCTTCTCCAACCTTTATTAGGGCCCGAGTAGCATGAAAGGTAACATGTTTGATCATACCACCAAGAGAGTGAAATACCTTGATACTTGCCATTGTAAAACATTCATGGAAGCTTAAGGAATGTACTTGACTAGGCTATAACATCTATCTTTTTTCTCTTTACAGATCAAACATGTTAAGGGCTGGGGTAAAAATAAAAATCAATGATGCAAAGTCTTCTGTCTTTTGTCTTTGTCTGGTTTATTTGACTTAGCTAATATAACTGAGTGTACAAAATAACATGTGTCTACGTATATACGGTTTGTCACTCTCAGGAAAATGCTATGGTGTATATATATAAATATAAGTGTAAATATATATGTATATATGTAAGAAGTTGTATGTGAAGTTGTGAGGGCTCATGAAAATGTAAATGCATTACCATTATTTTATTCACAAGATGAGACAAAAATGTATATCGAATAGTATGTATTATTATTACTATTATTATGTAGGCTGGTATTTACATTTAAGATACGAAATGAAACATGTTTTCCCAAAGAACTACATTTTGACACCAGACCTGATCCTGATCTGAACCCAGAGGTGTAATTAAATTGAAATTGTTTTATAATCTATATATATTATATAATTATATTATAATCGTTATTCTACATTCTACAACGTGGGTTTTACGCGGAGTCAAACGTTTAGCTCCGCCCACATTTAGCCCAACCCTGATCTGCGTACTGCAGTCAGGTGCAATTGGAGTCGTCCGCGGGAGACAAAAGTCGGCCACAGCCATCTGCACCCCCAGCCTATGGATCACTCTGAACCTAAATGGCTGCAAAGCCAGATTCCACCGACTGATCTGGGTGTTGGCATCTCTCATGCGGTGGAGCCACTGGAGGGGAGCATGGTCCGAACAGAGGGTGAATGGGCGCCCCAGCAGGTAGTAACGCAGAGCCTCGACCGCCCACAGGATCCTTTTCGATTGTGCGATACCGTGACTCTCTCTCTCTGACAGCTTCCGACTGATGTATAACACTGGGTGGTCAACTCCCTGCCTTTGCTGTGACAGAATGGCCCTTAGCCCCCTGTTCAAAGCATCAGTCTGCAGGATAAAAGGGGGAGAAAAGTTAGGTGTGTGAGAAGAGGTTTCCCGCAGAGGGTTTGTTTCACCGTTGTTGGGATCCAAGGAGACCTTTAAACATGAAGTTGTTCATTTGAAGTGTTTAACTGGACCAAAGGGGAATGTTGTAATCTGGCCATGTTTAAACAAAGAAATGGTCACTACTACAGTGAGGCCCTTTTGTAAGCAATAAAGCCTGCTTGTAGTGTCTAACGACAAAGAAAAAGGGCCAGCCAGTTCACAGACCCCTCAGTGGGGGGCCAAGAATACGGCCAAGGTGTGGCATGAAAGGAATAAACGGCCAAACACCGGCCCTTTATTGCTCAGATTCCCTTGGACCCCAGACCTGTCATCCCAGCTATTTAAGCCCAAGAGACTCTTCTCCTCGCTTCGCTACTCGCTCACCTCACTTGCCCACACCAGTTGATGAGTTTTGGACCTCGGCGCAGCCCGACCCCCCGACGATGAATGACAAAGGATTATAGCACGGCACAAGAGCCTGCTTTTTCCTGCAATTATTTGCCAGCTTATGCTAACTGGAGTCAACAGCTGTAGCTTTAAACATAAGTCTTCCATCTGACTTTACCTGAGCAACGTGACGTTAATGCAGAGTCGTTAACTCTGCAGAGCAACGAGTGAAACGCCTTTCCTCTTGCTACCTGCGCTAGCGGACATCGTACAGCAGAGACTGTTTGGACTTTAGAACCACAATTCTGATAAGCCTGGCTCACAGGACCGCCAGCTGACCCACGCAACTCTTCTTCATCTCCATTGGACTGTCAGGAACGTACTGGGCATAGACAGATAATTTAACAGAGTTACTGTTAATGTTACTGATGTGTATAATTCAGGTTATTGTGGTATTGTGATGTTGACTTGATTAACTCAGGTTACTGTAGTAACTGTAGTCTTTCAGACAGTGCTAGTTAGTTTGATGTTATGCTTCACAGACACCGTCTTTGCATGTAACTAACTCCCTTTTAACGGCACCGTTAATCTAAGATCAGACACACACACACACATATTCGGCCTAAACCTCAGCACACACACAAGGAGAGGGAACTCCAACCCTCCTGCTCCTCCATGCTTTTTGTCTCTCACCAACAAGCGTTTCATACATTGAAACATCTGGTCAGAGGACAAAGGACACACACGTTTCCTGGTGCGCAACCCCCAATGTGCACACACACACAAACAGACACACACCTTTTCCTCTAGCTTAGTTCCTTTAAAGGGGACATGTTACGCAAAACCAACTTTTTAATCATTTGATTATGTACATTTGGGAATCTGGAGGGCCTATCAGCAGGCAAAGTGTGAAAAAAAAAGACTCAGTCATGTTTTTGTGGGCTGCCTCAGAATACAGGAGATAAATCACTCCGTTTCAGACTGTCAGACTTTTTGACGTCATTTAGTCTGCATGTTGCCACCCACCGCAGTTTACTTCCTGTTGACTATCGGAGCTCCACCGTTGTTACTATAAAAGGAAAGCTAGCGGAGAACAAGCAAGCGAGCCCAGCCTGCCAGCTTGCCGCCTGCCGCCTGCCAGCCTAATGACTGGGCAAAGGCTTCAGCAGACAAACTGTTCAGTCATTGGCGGCACAGCCCAACACAAATTTACATAGGTATGAGCCACTGGATTTATTTTTATTTTTGAAGGCAATGTCCATCGGAAAAACCGGAAGTGTGTGAACCACTTCGTGTCGGACTGTGTTCACAACCTCGGTCAGTACACTGGACTGGCTGAAAGACTGTTCCTGAAAGAGGGATTGTACCAACTGTCTGTGGAGAGACGGCAGAGGAAGTAAATGTAAGTATTTTTAAGAATTTATGCTTGTTTTCATTGTTGTGTACCGCTAGCAGCCTCAGTGATGCTAACATAGTTATTGTTTGTTAAATGTTTGTTAAATGTTTGCAAGATGAACATGAAACTTATAAGGTGAGGTTAATTTATTAAGCCAGCTGGTGCAGATGTCTCCATATTTTTCCCTGCTGATATTTTTTATAGAGATTCTAGAGATAACTCCATAACTCCATAACTGTTGTGGGTTTTGTGACCGGGCTGAATTGGCTTTATGTTTGTCTGTATATGTTAAAAGTGCTCAGTAAGTAATATGTTTGTGTCGCTGTTAGAAAGAGCAGAAACGTAACTTGATCTACGTTAAGGTGACCAGATTTCTGAAATGAAAATTGGGGACATTTTCAATGCGGCATTGAAAAATCATTAAATATTATCATTATGAAATAAAAAACGGGGACAAGTACTTTTTCATGTATTTTAACCAGGTTTTATTACACAAGAGATAGAGATAGATAGAGGTAGATGTGTGGTTACAGAAACTGCACATGGTTGGCTAAACTCAGTAGCAGTGAGGAGCTAACTGCCGGCAACGCTGAGGCAGAAGTGAGAGAGGCCGACCAATCAGAGCAGACTGGACTTTTCGGGAGGGGGGCCTTAAAGAGACAGGAGCTAAAAGCGATCGATTCAGACAGAGGCTGAAAAGAGCTGCTCGGCTATAGACAGTATGAGAAAAATAATTGTAATAGATTGTATATAGTGTATTTTCCTCTGTTTGCTTTTATTATATCTCTTTAATAAATGCTTGTGTTTATGCTGGCTTATTTAATTTAGTATAAGAGTGGGCAATACCAACCTCTTCTATGCAGAACTCCAAAGCTCCCACTTTAGCTATTAATAATGATTTTGGTTGTTGTAGTTATTAATTTAATTATTAATCTGACTTCTGAATTAATAGTTTAGTGTATTTTATGAGACTGATCAATCAATTATTGGCTATTGTTTCCCTTATTTAAGGGTGGTGCCCCGACGATCTTTAATATTAATTAAAGTCATTTTCTATTATCTTTTGATAATTATAATTTTTGATAACCATTAATTGATTAACCTAATACAGTTGACCCACTGTAACATCCTACGACGTGGAGCCCAACACCGTCTCAAATGCCAGCTGACACTGCTCCAACCACTGGACCGGATCTGAGGCACCCTTTCGGCTGAGGTTGGTCAGGGGGCTGGTCAAGTCTGCAAAGTTGGGAATGAACCACTGGTAATAACCTGCCAGCCCCAGGAACCGCCACACCTCCTTTTTGGTCTTGGGCCATGGGCTGGCTGCAATTGATGCTGTCTTATCTACTTGAGGATGCACCTGCCCACTGCACAAGTGATACCCCAGATACTGTACCTCCCTCCGTCTAACTGCACACTTCTTCGAATTGGCAGTAAGCCCCGCCTGCCTCAGCCACTCAAGCACTGCTGCCAAACTCTGCATATGCTCCCGCCAGCTGTTACTATGGATGATAACATCATGCGGCAGCATATGCAAGTGCGGATGCAGGACACGGTCTATGAGATGCTGGAAGGTGGCCAGGGCACCGAACAACCCGAAGGGAAGTGTAATTAATTGGTACAACCCGTACAGAGTGAAGGCCATTTTTTTCTTAGACTCTGGAGACAAGGGAATCTGCCAATAGTCTTTGGTTAAATCCAGTGTTGTAAATAAGCGAGCAGTACCCAACCGATCCAGGAGCTCGTCAACCCAGGGCATCGGGTAGGCAAACTGTGACACGTCATTCACCTTGCGATAGTGCACACAGAACAGAATAGACCCATCCTTCTTAAGCACCACAACAATAGGGCTACACCAGGCACTCTTCTATTACTACCATCTTCAGCATGGCTTCTAGTTCCTTCTGAACCACTTTTCTTATGTGTTCAGGTAACCGATAGGGCCGTGAACGCACTGTCATGCCCAGCTGAGTCTTAAAGTGGTGCTGTATGAGATTTGTGCATCCTGGCAGCGGGGAGAACACATTAGCAAAACGCTGTTAGAACACGCCAATGCCTGCTCTCTGGGACAGTGTGAGATGGTCATCACAATCGAGTGAGGCAGGATTGGTGTCATCTCTCTCTTTCACCGTGGTCACCAGAGAAACAGACTCTGCCTCTCTCCATGCTTTGAGGAGATTAAGGTGGTAGATCTGTGTTGCTCCTCCCCTGTCAGAATGCACAACCTCATAGTCGACATCACCCACTCGCTGTGTGACCACAAAGGGCCCTTGCCACTTTAAGTGTAATTTAGAGCTAGATGAAGGGAGTAAAACAAGTACTCTATCTCCCGGTGCAAATTGTCTAAGTCTAGTTCCTCTATTGTACAGGTGCTGTCGGCGCTCCTGGGCCCTGAGCAAATTCTCCCGTGACAACTGTCCCAATGTGTGGAGTTTTGCTCTCAGGTCCAGGACGTACTGAACTTCATTTTTACTTGGGCTTGGACCTTCCTCCCAGCTTTCTTTAACCAGGTCCAGAACCCCCCGTGGTGTCCTGCCAAACAGCAGTTCAAAGGAAAATCCAGTGGAGGCCTGGGGTACCCCGCGCACTGCAAACAACAGAGGATCTAGCCACCTATCCCAATTGCGGTCGTCATTGAGCACATTGAGATCATGGACTTCAAGCTTTTGTTCAGACGCTCGACAAGGCCATCGGTCTGAGGGTGGTATACACTAGTCCATATTGACCTGATGCCCAATAATCCAGTGTGTGTGACATAAACGAAGTGCCCTGGTCTTTTAGGATTTCTTTTGGGATCCCAACTAGGAAGATGACCTGGAACAGGGCCTGTACCACACTCTTTGCAGAAATTGTGCGCAGAGGCACTGCTTCCGGATATCGAGTACAAAAAGATCTCCACATACTCTCCAGTGAAATGGCCCGATGAGGTCCATGCCAATATTCTCAAATGGAACCTCAATGAGTAGTAATGGACGCAAAGGCGCTCTTGGGATGGCCGGTTGGTTAACCAACTGACATTCAGAACAAGACGCACACCAGCGGCGTACATCTCCCCAAATGCCAGGCCAATAGAATCGGGCCATTATCCGGTTTAGTGTTTTTTCATACCCCATGTGCCCCACTATGGGGTTATAATGAGCCACCTGGAAAACAGTTTACCGCCGGCTTTCCGGTACCAACAACTGGGTAATTTCCTCTGCTGACTGAGTGTCATGACTCACTCTGTATAGCCTGTGCCTAACCAATGTGAAATGCGGATATGTCTGCACTGCATCAGGGTGCACCAACTGACAATCAATTTTTATCACTTGGTCAAAGGCAAAGTGTAGAGTATTGTCACGAGACTGCTCGAGTGGAAAATCTTCCGTGGACTGCAACATGGGAACCTGTGGAGCCTCTGGCGGAGGCACCACTGGTTCCCCCTCCCCCTCTGCAGTGTCGGACAACCTCACGTCACCACTGAGCACAGCGCACATATCCCATGTCCATACTGGTCGTGAACGCACCCCAACACACTACCCCACACACTACGCCACAAATCTATTAAACCCAGGCCAATCCGTGCCCAAAATCAGGGGGTGCGTTAGGTGGGAACTAACCGCAGCCTTAACAGTATGCTTTTTACCCTTATATCTAATTTCCACCGGCACAACCAGGTATCTGTGGACATCCCCATGCACACACCTAATATCCACCCATGATGCCTCTACCAAAGCCCCGGGTTGAACCAGGTTCTGGTGAATTATAGACTGCATACAGCCTGAATCCACCATTGCCTGATGCATACCCCCCTGAATCCTAACCGGAACGCTGTATGTCTCTCAGGGGGAGGGTGTTGGCGGGTCAGCAACCCAGATCACTTGGCCGATCCAGGCTGCCTACACCTCCAACACTCCTTCCCTGATGCCTGAGGAACCCTCTGTGGGTCGAGAGCAGTGCCTGTAGTGGCTGGACCCTGGGATGGGGAGAAAACAGAGGGAAGGTTGGAGCGAGGCAAAGGGGAAGGCCAGGTAATATGTCCTGATGATGGGTAGGTGGGGGTGTAGGTTTCCTGCGGGGTGCCGGTCTTGGACGGGTGGATGCAGAGGGCCGCCTCTCCTGAGCATGGTCTCTATTATGACCAGCCAGATGATCCTCTGCTAGGGTGATGGCGGCCTCTAAAGCTGCTGGTCTGTGACACCGCACCCCATCCGAGGACCCAGTCAGGAGCCCCTCCATGAACTTCATCCTTCAGCTGCTGTGCGTAGACGAAAGGACGGTCAGTGGGTCCCAGTGTGGCGGTCCGGAACTGGCGACAGTGATCCTCGGGGGAGAAACCCATCAATTCCAGGATGGCTCTTTCGATGTTTCGGAATTCCCCCTGAGCAGAAGCAGGCGCATGGCCCGCTCTGCTGCCGGTCAGCCACACGCCTTTGCCGTTGCCTCGAACATCTCAAGGAATGTTTGGGGGTCATCCGCCGCTATCATCTTGTGCATGGTGATATCATAGATGGA
Source organism: Dicentrarchus labrax (assembly GCF_905237075.1). Classification (NCBI taxonomy): domain Eukaryota; kingdom Metazoa; phylum Chordata; class Actinopteri; family Moronidae; genus Dicentrarchus; species Dicentrarchus labrax. Next base: position 32,459,839 of record NW_026136720.1, read on the forward strand.
GGGAGGTCAAGGAGATGGCGACTGTGCCCCCGACCAGGCCAGCAGACTTGCAAGCAGCTGTTTCTGCTTCCCTGCCTGGTTGTGGAGGGCCTCCAGATGTTGCCTGTTCACAGCCGGCTGCTCTCAGTACATTGCAGAAACCTCCCCCAGTATTTCTCCCAGCCATGCCACCAGTGGTGGAGGCTGCTGCAGAGATCGCTGCAGGTCTGACATCCTGTGTGCTGAGGTACATTGGGCGCCAGTGTAAGAGTCGCTATTACAGAGGGTTCTCCCAGCACACAGACCAACAACAGGGATTAATGAAGAAGACAGCTTTATTCTTTTCTCAGCCGCACACACAATTAACACACAACTTAGGCTGCTTCCAAAAGTCCATTATGGTCTGCTCCAGTTGTGTCTCCTCTGTCACGTGTGTAGGCCTCGAGATCCAGCACACTACTGCCTTAAAAGAGGTGAGTGTGATTTCTCCATGAGTACCAGCTGAGATAATAAACTCACTTGGTGCTGCTCTCACAAGCCTTCCCCACACCTCTCTCTCCTACAGCTGAGTGCAAACCACACCCACCTCCACACGGGCATTGAAGGTTTACCGTGCTGTATCCTCAGTACAATGTGTGTGGGTACACATGGATGCAGGTTCTGCAAAAACAAGGACTTAAAGGGCAAAAACCAACTTTTTAATCGTTTGATTATGTACATTTGGGAATCTGAAGGGTCTATCAGCAGGCAAGTGTGAAAACATTTTTTTCATCAGGTCATGTTTTTTAGGGCTGCCTCGGTCAAAATACAGGAGATAAAACAGTCTGTTCAGATTTTTCCCCATTTATGACGTTTTCCCCTTTATGACGTCAGTTATGTTGCCACCCACCGCAGTTTACTCCCTTGTTGTCTAGCGGAGCTCTGACCTTTCTCCCTACAAACAAGCGAGCGAGAGAACAAGCAAGCAGCCCAGCGAGCAGATTAGCGAGCAGACTGCCAGCGTTATATCTGGGCAAAGGCTGAAGCAAGCTAACTGTTCAGTCATTGGCTGCACAGCCCAGCACAATCTCTACATATGTACGACCACCAGTGCCGGCCCGTGGCATAGGCAAATGCTAAGGGCGCCGTCCATCTAAGGGGCGCCACAATGGGGGAGCCCCCCGCCCACCCTCCTCCTTCTCCTCTGACTGATTAGACTCTACCTGCTCTCTGAGAGATGGTTGAGTTTTCTGACCTGACCCCAGAAACCATTAACAATGTCAAAATGACCAAAACCTTCCGGTGCCCAGGGAAGGAAAAAAGAAAAGAAGAGGAGGAAAAACCTGAAAAAGACAGAGGTACAGTAAAGATAATGTCATGAAATGATTTGTCTGTTGCAGAATGATAGTAACCTTTAGCCTAACACGGTTTGCTATTAGCAAGTCAGTTCATGTTATGGAGGGGTCTAACAGCTGTTATGGGAAAAAGTCATACTCCCACCTTCTATTTCTCAGGGACATTTGTAAAGATTAGATCTATTCAGCAGGTGTTCACATTTGTCTAAATTTTTATTTTTATTTATTATTGGTTAGCTAACGTTTGCTCTGCTTGTAACAGTCAGTGAAATGCTATTCCTTTCACACACCTTTATATATTAGAGTTGTAAGCTTTGTTGTTTGTTGTGTTACAATTCAGTATTGTCCAAATTGTGTTTATAGTGTTAAGCTTTACATCCATGTTAAAGTGCACATCATTAATGTTAATACATTCCCATGCGTTATATTATACTGCAGTTTACTGCTGCTTTGCATTCTGCTCATCAGCATTTCACTGTAATGACAATAGGATTAAATCTAATCTAATTTGCATATCAGAAAAAAATGCACTGTATATCATTCGTGTACAGTACAGTGAAAGTAATGCATCTCTTAGGTTTTTCATTTTTATTATTTAATTGTATTCTTGAAATCATTTCTTTCATTATTAGACTGTAACATCCAACGGTGTCACTGTTGTCTGTGAAAAAAGCGGTCAAGCCGTTCTTACTGAATACAGCACAGCAAGTAAATGATCCAAGCTAGTAGACTTTTATTGTACCAGACACAGTGCAAATGGCAGCCTACTGCTATGCCATGCATACCAGCTGTGTACAGGTCCTTTACTTAAGTAAAAGTAACACCACACTGTGAAAATATTCAGCTACAAATAAAAGTCCTCAATTGAAAACCTTACTTAAGTAAAAGTATGTAAGTATTAGCAAAATGTATTTTGAGTAAGTATGTAGTGTATATAGTGGAGTCACTCTACCTGCATGTGGATCACAGACTTCCTGTCTGACAGGAAACAGCACATGAAGCTGGGGAAAAATGTCTCTGACTCCCAGACCATCAGCACCGGATCCCCCCAAAGTTGCGTTCTTTCTCCTCTGCTCTTCTCCCTGTACACCAACAGCTGCACCTCCAGTCACCAGTCCATCAGGCTCCTGAAGTTGACACGTCCCTCACTGGGCTCATCTCTGGTGGAGATGAGTCTGCCTACAGATAGGAGATTGACCACCTGGTGACCTGGTGCAGCCAGAACAACCTGGAGCTAAACGCTCGGAAAACAGTGGAGACGGTTGTGGACTGGAGGAAGAACCCAGCCCCACCCGCCGCCATCATCCTGTGTGACTCCCCAGTTGACTCTGTGGAGTCCTTCTGCTTCCTGGGTACCATCATCACCCAGGACCTCAAGTGGGAGCTGAACATCAGCCCCTCACTAAAAAAGCCCAGGAGAGGATGTACTTCCCCCCGCAAAAGAGGAAAATCCAACCACCAAAAAAGATGATTGTTATTAACATCATCACCACACTCATCTAGAGGGGGGGGGGGCCCCCCCCGGGGGGGGGCTGCCACAAAAACAGTTTCTTTCCATCTACAGCTTGCCTCATTAACAAGGCCCGGTTCCCCCAATGACACCGACTCCTGTATATACAGTATGCATTGCATTAATGCACTCCCGCCTTCTGTACAGTCTTCTTATCTTTTCTTATCTTTCTTATCTTTATTTATTTATATTTTTAAAGTACTTTATTCTTGTGTGATTTTTATGTGATTTGTATATTTTTGTGTGATTGTATATTTTAAGCACTATTACACCAAGACAAATTCCTTGTATGTGTAAAAACCTACCTGGCAATAAATCTGATTCTGTTTTTGGATTATTATTGTTGCATTTTACTTCTCCCTCTCATGGCAGTGCAACATGGTGGGCTCTGTAGATATGAAGGCCTCATTCTCAGCTAACACAATTACTATTAGTTTTAAGCAATTATACACATTATTTTCCATTTTCTTCAGTAGATCCTCCTAAACCCTCGGTATATTTAACTTGATTGAATTTTGAACAGAAAGCCTCTCATGCAAGTCCAGTCTTGTCAGTCAAGGGTCTTATTTATGCTCATACACATATAAGTTCATCTGTATTTTGTTGTTAAGTCTTATAAATATATGTTTCAATTTACAGGAAGCAGAACAGTTCAGCATTGAGTTGTGGTGTCATGTCAGGTCCAGGATCTGCTGGATGAGCCATTGCAGTGTAAATTTAGGGCTTAGAAGAAGAAGTGACTGGTCTATGGTACAACATTCATCTCATTTAGACAAGTAGAAATCTACGTAAGCATGACATAATTTAGTTTTTCCCTATTCTTGATGTAATAAAAAATTGTGGGTAAATCTTAAAAATCATTGTTTTAATATCACAAATTGTGTGTGTTAATTTACAGAGGGAGCCAATTCTTAGGACGAGCCAATACAGTGGACAGTTGAGGACAGTTGAGACAGGACAGATTGACGGGTTTCAACACTTGTGTCATCAGGGAGAACAGTAGGCCTCCTATGTTATGAGATGGTCATGCAAAAATTGCAAGAGACCAAAGAAAGCAGAGGTGTCCTACGTTCCTCCACATCCAAGTGGAGAAATGAACAACAACCTGGAGATGGAGACAGGGGCTTCTTAACAAAGTGAAAAAGAAGAACAACACTAAGGTGATTAAACATGGTCTGGGGTCAAAAAGTCACAGATCTTTTCTGGTACTCTAAAGGTGCAGAGGCACACAATTTATGTTAACATTATAATGATTACATTCAAGTACCATTTATTCGGGGGCTACAATCTGTGCAGTGCAGCCATCTTGTGTTTGTGTGTTCTACAAATGTTTTGCTAATATTGGCTCACTGTAAAATAGATTTGACTAAATTTAACATAATCTGAGCTCTCCTTAATGATGTTCGTTTTTAGCGTCTTCATCCTGACCAGATAATGAAGTCACTTTTTGTTTCTCAATAGAATTGTCTTAATTTTTTTGGATGCAGGAGGACAACTGCAGTGATGCCACTCAGCACATCCTCAAGATCCTGGTCGTCCATGGTGTTGATGGAGAGCACCCAGTGGATGTGTCCATCATGCTTGGAGTGAAGGAGATGCTGCCAGGATGTGGCAGTGCTGCTAAAGCTTGCACACTGCTAATGGGGCTCATTTATGTCCTCAACCTTGCTTACCCCCCAACGCTGCGCTACACTTTTGAGGTGTTTCAGAAACTTTTCCTGGAACTGGATGGGATTAAGCTGTCCCAAAAAGTACAAGCCTTAAAGTTAAAGCTGCCGTCCAAAATGCTATACAGTTCAACTTGTCCCTGGTCAACTATTTGTGGGAAGTTGACAGTCTTGAATGTTTTCCATTTTGACTACGGCACATGTTCTCCCTTCTTTTCAAGTTCATGTTTATTAATTGGCACTTAAAAGCAGTTCTACTTTATTTCTAGAGCATATCAATGGGAATATGCATGTGTTTTTCATTAATGCCAACCATGTTATATTTTTGGCTGCTGCTTCACTTTGAATGCATTTTACACAGTTGAATTGTACATTTCAACTTTAATGTTAATGTTAGTGATTCATTGGTGTTAACAACAAAATAAAACATTTTATTATATATTGTATTTCAATTGTGTGCTTTGTGGTAAAAGTATAGGCCTATGCATAGAGAAAATGATTACATTTATTTGGTAAAATTGATCAAAACAAAATAAATAACATTTACATAATTGTAGTGAATAATATAACTGCATACAGTAATTTAAAATGTCAAACTGAAAAATTTTTATAAAATTTACTTATTTACTTCATAACAGTAAATATCACAGATATGTAAGATTTACTTAATATTTTGATGACAGGAATGTCTTGTATATGGAAATATTTAATTAACTTTACTCAGTTAAAATAAATATAACTTGTAATGTAGATATAATTAAATAACATTTACTTAATATTTTTACAAAAGTTTAGATCAGTGGTATGCACATTTTACTTGATAATGGCAAGTGAGTTGTACTTCCAGCAGTAATATTTACTTAAAACAAATTTGTGCAAATTGTTACAGAGATTATATTAAGTAAATCTTTCGAGTTGTTTTTTTCGGTGTAGTTTTTGTGGCCTTAAACCACTGCACATGGTAACAACAAATAGATCTAAGATTACACACTTACACACCTACAGTATTTGTGCGTCTACCTGTGGTGTCTGTCCTGCTTGCTGTTCTTGCTCACCACCTCATATCACCTCCTCTCTCCCAACTCAGTCTTTGTCTTTTGTATAATTTCAATTGAATCAGCCAAAGGTTTAACGGTTATTTTCCTTAAATATTAAGAGCCTTCTTTCAAAAATGGATCTCCTCAGAAACTGGGTTACTCTTCATAAATCTAATATTATCACTGTATCCGAAACATGGCTACACAGTAAAATCACTGATGATGAAATTATATGAAATTAATAATTTGGCTCTTTAAATATGTATGTTTAGATATATAATCAAGTCTAATCTACTTTTTTCAGGGATAAGTAAATAAATGAACAATAGAGAGATCGCTAAATGACAAATAATAGAAAGGGAACCTTTAAATGTACAATACAGAAACAGGGAGAGAAAAAACATTCAGTTTTACTGGGAATATTATCTGTGATTTCTCCTGTTTTTCCTAAAGGTATTTTCGAAAAGTATACAGGCGTTTCCTTTACTGTTGCAATTTTGCGGTCAGCGTAAATCCTGTTTTCCTGCATAATTTCTTTTTTTGCCCCAGGATCTTTTCAGTACCTGTCGTCTTGTGTTCCAACTCAGAAAATTCACCACAATTGAGCGTGGCTGGGCTCCTGCATTGTTGAGTACACAGGATCGGAGCGATGTGCTTGGGTTATCATTAGCACATCTTCACCTATTCCCAGTTTGTCCCTTAGAAGCCCTTTCACAAAGTCCACTGTGTCTAGATAGTCCTTACTATTAGACATGTCTTTCAGATTTCTCAGTTTATTATCTCCAAAAGAGTGTTTTTTTTTCTTTCTTCATACATACCCAGTCTCTCCTCTGCCTCTTTCACCTGCTCCCGAGTCATTTTTGAGCTCTTGTTTAAGTTCTTTAACATCACTACTCAGATCAGTAAGGGCTTCTTTCGTCTCAGTCCAGAATACTTTCAGAGTATTTCCTGAAATGTCCTCCCTACATTTCTGGAGCAGTTGTTCCATCGTGAGCTATTCTGGATTTTGTTTGTTTGTTTGTTTGGACTGTCTCTTTTCCGTTTAAAAAAAAACTTATGGCTGTTCCAACAGTTCTGGATCACCACCTCATACCCTTCTGCAGGCATTCATTTAGTTATACTGGTATCGTTTTTTATATTCCAAATGGATATTAATTTTTTTAACAGAATTGACGGATTGATTAATGGAAATAACAATCCATATTGCAACACTTTTTTCAAATATTTAACCCAGGAACAATTTAGGGGGCCAGATTTGTCAGTGCTCAGCAACCTTTGACTATTTTATCTAGAGGTCTAAGACCGTTAGGATGCTCAGCTTCACACATTTGAATACATTTGAACTTCGAGGTATAGTCTGTGCTCTTGCTCTTAGGTCTCTTGGCTTTTCTTAGAAAATCTCAAAAAAGTCAATAATACAAAATACATCACACACATTAATACTTGTGACTTGGAGTATGTGGGGATTCCAGTCATTGCCTTCATTTTCTCATGATCCTTTTCAGAAGCTAGTACATCAAATGTTCCTGATTTAATAATGTCCTTCAGTTTATGGTTTCCTCCCTGAGGTTGTTACATTCCCTCTGTAATCTGTTGTCACACTGTTCATCCTCAGCATCTTGTTTCTTTTTCTCCTCCACCCTCTTGGTCTTCTGTGCTGCTCATGCCTTTCCATGTCTTTCTTCTCCCATTTTCTCTTCTTGGTGGCTGGTGTGTATGAGAAGACGAATGGAACCCAGTCAGGTGACAGCGGGTCATCTGACTTGGCACCTGTAACAATACAATACCGTTTATATTAAACATATGCCTCTGCTCCCAGTTGAGAGGCTCTCGGGCTCTCATGGCTGTTTAATGTAAGGCAAAAGATGAGTAGCAGCCTATGCCATCGAGTTCAGCATGTTGGCAGCAGACGGCGCCTGGAATGCCACTTCCCTGTTTCCCTCACAATCTGCACCGATAATCGATTGATAGAGAGAGAACGAGAAAGGAGCAGAGCTGAGGGGGCAAGCTTTAGTGTCTCAGCACCTGGGCATTCCCAGCCTTGTGCTTCTCCAGCTGCCAACTCTCCGGCGCCCCCCGCTGCTCTAGAGGAACCCATGCAACTGGGAAGAGCTCAGCTCACCCTGGAAGAACGACAGTGCCGTCTACGGGACGGTATGTGCATCTACTGTAGGCAGCTGTGTCATTTTGCTCTTGAATGAGGGATCAATTTAGAAAGCATGCTTTAATATTATATTTATATGCAACATTTCAGTACTACAGCGTCAGGCAAAAAGTTGAAATATTTCTCAGGTAATTATAAGCATACATGTAAGAAGGGGTCTGAGCCATAATCTTGTTCCACATTATTTTATTTTTTTAAATTTTTATTTTTTAAAAGGTAAAAGGGTTTTTTTTTTTTAAAAAATAAAAAATATAAAAAAAAATTTTTAAAATTTTAAAATTTTTTAAAAAAATAAAAAATAAAAAATTTTAAAAAAAATTAAAAAAAAAAAAAATAAATTTTTTTAAAAAAAAAAAAAAAAAATTTTTTATAAAATAAAAAATAAAAAAAAAAAAAAAAAAAAAAAAAAAAAAAAAAAAAAAAAAAAAAAAAAAAAGATTAAATTCTTTAAAAAGTGAAGACAATTCTTGCTTAGAAGTATTGAGTAATGAGTATATTGAGACAAATTTAATTGTCAGATTAGTTATTTATTTTGAGTTAATATTAAATGGAATAAAGAGATTAAGTAAACATGACACTGATGTATTTCTAAATGAAAATTTATGCCTGAAACTCATAGACATTGTTAACGTTCTATAATTGAAGTGTTGATTAAACAGTTAGTATGACAACGCAAACACCGGCCATACTAACTGAAACCTGAAACATTCGATGTATTTGCAACACATGTTTCTACTCTGCTGTCTGCCTTACCATATTTGGCATTATCCACATTTAACTTTGCCTCTGTCAGCTAACCCCAGTCAATAAAAGGAGTTTGTGAAGAAATGACAGCAGGTCACAGACAACCTGTTGCTGCTTGTGGTAAATCTGTCTTCTCTTATGCTTTATACCACTTGAATGTGTTTAGGAAATTATTTATTGGAAATGTAAACATTTGATTGAATGTGTGTTTTTAAATCTATACTCTACATAAAACAAACTGTTATATGTAACTGTAAATATAACTGATTTGAACAGGACTGGTGAATACTGTTGGCAGAGAGGGGGTCAGGTAATGACAACTTTAAAATTTGAACTTTTATTCATAAGAATGTAATATAATAATAATATGTAATATATGTACAAAGGTTTCTCATTCTGTTAAGTCCAGACCAAGAAAACTGGACTCAATAGCAAGAAGTTTTCCAAGTTTACTATGATAGTTCAATACAATTCAGTACTTTTGTTATTGCAGTAACTTTGTATTTGTGTAACAGACATAAGCCGCCACCATGAGTACGGACGCAGAGATGGCCCTTTATGGGAAAGCTTCCATATACCTCCGTAAGCCAGAGAAGGAGAGACTTGAGGCTCAGAGCAAACCTTTTGATGCCAAGTCTGCCTGCTATGTGGTCGATACCAAGGAGCTGTACTTGAAGGGAACAATCCTCAAGAAAGATGGTGGCAAAGTCACTGTCAAAGTCCTGGACACGGAGGAGGTTGGTATCATTAAGTCAGAGTCAGCTGGTATTCAATACAATCAGTCCCTCATTGTGACAAATGTCTTGTTCCAGGAGAGGACAGTGAAAGAAGATGACGTCTCTCCAATGAACCCTCCGAAGTTTGACAAAATTGAGGACATGGCCATGATGACCCATCTCAATGAAGCCTCTGTGTTGTATAACCTCAAAGAGCGTTATGCAGCATGGATGATCTACGTAAGAAAAGCTGCCTAATAAGCAAGAGAAACATTGAAAATGGCTATACCTGAACGAAACATAGAGATAACTGCTGGGTTTCTATGATCACTTTCAGACCTACTCTGGGCTGTTCTGTGCCACTGTGAACCCCTATAAGTGGCTCCCAGTGTATGATCAGGAAGTTGTAAATGCCTATAGAGGCAAGAAGCGTATGGAGGCTCCACCCCACATCTTCTCTGTCTCTGACAACGCTTATCAGTTCATGCTTACTGGTAAGTTGTTACCATAACAATGTTGAATTAATCAGTATATGAGGTTTCTGCTGAGTAAAAATATGGTTATTATTTTTTTTCCCGATTGAACAGATAGGGAGAACCAGTCTGTCTTGATCACGTAAGTTTCACATTTGTTGACTTTGCAGAACATAATCTAAGATGATAAAATTCTTACAAGTCTGTGTCTATACCTAGTGGAGAATCTGGTGCTGGAAAGACTGTGAACACCAAGCGTGTCATCCAGTATTTTGCAACAATCTCAGTTGGTGGAGACAAGAAGAGGGACACATCAAAGGTTTGTTACTGTATGATGATTACAATTCAGTGTTCTTTAAGTATGGAATACATACATTCATTTTCTGACATCAATTTTAAACCTGGATTATAGGGGTCACTGGAGGATCAGATTATTGCAGCCAATCCTCTGTTGGAGGCCTATGGTAACGCCAAAACTGTGAGGAATGACAACTCTTCTCGTTTTGTAAGTATGGAAGGATTTCTACACATGAGAGGTGTTGTTACACATTGCCCATTATGAGGGATATTAAAAATTCCATTGTTCCAAACAGGGTAAATTCATCAGAATCCATTTCGGCACAACTGGCAAACTGGCTAGTGCTGATATTGAGACATGTAAGTAACAGGTCTCATAGTACATACAAATAGTTGGAATTGAGAATTAGACAGTCTCTGACTCTTTAACAACTTCTGTAGATCTGCTGGAGAAGTCTAGAGTAACATTCCAGCTTCCTGATGAAAGAGGCTACCACATCTTCTTCCAGATGATGACCAACCACAAACCTGAGATTATTGGTAAACAGATGTAGTTTTCCCATAACATTAAACGCACTTACATTTTACATTTTTCAACAGTTTATTGAATTTGTTACTCCTTTTTTGATCTACAGAAATGGCTCTCATCACAAGCAACCCCTATGACTTCCCAATGTGTAGCATGGGACAGATCACTGTAGCCAGCATTGATGACAAAGTAGAGCTGGAAGCCACTGATGTGAGTCATCTTCATTTCAAAATATTTTAATGTATTTTGTTCATTAAGTGCAATATTAAAACTACTGTTTAAATGCATTTTCCAAAGTGATTATGTTTTGTTTGGTCACCTTTTTGCAAACAGAATGCCATTGATATCCTGGGCTTTACTAATGAAGAGAAGATGAGTATCTACAAGATGACTGGTGCTGTGCTCCACCATGGTAGCATGAAGTTCAAGCAGAAGCAGCGTGAGGAGCAGGCTGAGCCAGATGGTACAGAGGGTGAGTATTTAATGTCAGCTCAAAGTGAATAGCTTTGGAACAACAGCGGAAGTCATGATGGAAGGTCACAGTCCCAGACTGCATGTATAAATCACTAAACTTTTCCAGATGCTGACAAGGTTGCTTACTTGCTGGGTCTGAACTCTGCTGACATGCTGAAGGCTCTGTGCTATCCCAGAGTTAAGGTCGGAAATGAGTTTGTCACCAAGGGACAGACTGTACCACAGGTAATTAAGATATATTGGTATACTTTTTTTGTTTCCATGCATTTATAAGCACTACATTTACATGTAGTACATGTGCATCAACATGAGAAAAAGAAAACTGAGAAAGTGAATTAGTCCCTTTTACGTTTGTTACATCAGATGTATTGTGCAAGTTATCTCTACTTTTGTTTACCAGTAATCCAGCATTTTACAATTTTTAATTTTTGACTGACTCTAATCCAAATCATGTACTTGTATTTAGGTGATGAACGCAGTGCCTGCCCTGGCCAAGTCCATCTATGAGAGGATGTTCTTGTGGATGGTCATCCGTATCAACCAGATGTTGGACACTAAACAGCCAAGGCAGTTCTTCATTGGTGTCCTGGATATTGCTGGCTTTGAAATCTTTGATGTAAGCTTCATTTCAAACGAGTCATCAGCTGATACTTTTCATGACTGAATCATTCTTATTGTCTGAAAGATATTACACTGAATATTTGTCCCCTCACAGTTCAACACCTTGGAGCAGCTGTGCATCAACTTCACCAATGAGAAGCTGCAACAGTTTTTCAACCACACCATGTTTGTCCTGGAGCAAGAAGAGTACAAGAAGGAGGGTATTATCTGGGAGTTCATTGACTTTGGCATGGACTTGGCTGCCTGCATTGAGCTGATTGAAAAGGTAATCATTTCATTTTGTGATTCTATGTGATTGTTCTTATTTTCACTTAATGTATGACTTAAATACGGAATTTTTTCTACTTTTTTCAAGCCCATGGGTATCTTCTCCATCCTTGAGGAGGAGTGCATGTTCCCCAAGGCCACAGACACATCCTTCAAGAACAAGCTGTATGACCAGCATCTTGGCAAAAACAAAGCATTTGAGAAGCCAAAGCCTGCCAAGGGCAAGGCTGAGGCCCACTTCTCCCTGGTGCACTATGCTGGTACCGTGGACTACAATATCGGCGGCTGGCTGGACAAGAACAAGGATCCACTGAATGAATCTGTTATTCAGCTGTACCAGAAATCCCCAGTAAAACTGCTGGGTCTCCTCTATCCTCCTGTTGTTGAGGGTATGATAGAAACTACAGTATATTCAAAAATATTTCTAAGGTTATAGATAACAAATATTTTTACCTAACTGTATGTATAACTGCATGTGTTCATGTAAATATTGAGTCTTCTTCTGACAAAACATATCTACTTTAAACCATCCACAGAGACTGGTGCCAAGAAGGGAGGCAAGAAGAAGGGCGGTTCTATGCAGACTGTGTCTTCACAGTTTAGGGTAAGATTTAACATTTCAAACTTTGGTATAAAATCTTATCTATGTTTAATCTTACAATTGTGACATTTTATGACAAGAGTTACCATTTTGGATCTACAGGAGAACTTGGGCAAGCTGATGACTAACTTGAGGAGCACCCATCCTCACTTTGTGCGCTGCCTGATTCCCAATGAATCAAAGACTCCAGGTACATAGAGACCATGATCTCAATAGAGTGTTTGAGGGGTGGTTTCGTTTAGTTGGTATGGTTTACTTCAGGTTGTGTTGCTTCAACAAAGAGAGTAACTACTATATTCATTTAAAGAAGTAATTAAGAAATATAATTTTACAGGTCTGATGGAGAACTTCCTGGTCATCCACCAGCTCAGATGTAACGGTGTGCTGGAGGGTATCAGAATCTGCAGAAAAGGTTTCCCCAGCAGAATCCTCTATGCTGACTTTAAGCAGAGGTATCAACGGATAGTCTAACACAATTATGATGCAGACTATTCAAAGAAAATGTTAACACTGACCACTAATTCTCTTATAAAAGGTACAAGGTACTGAATGCCAGTGTCATCCCTGAGGGCCAGTTCATTGATAACAAGAAGGCTTCAGAGAAGTTGCTTGGATCAATTGATGTTAATCATGACGAGTACAGATTCGGACACACCAAGGTAAGCAACGTCATGTTATTCATATACTTTAATGTGCTTACCAAGGAGCATATGTTATTCTGTACATTTTTTTGTCTATTAAATAGAACAGTATCATAAAAACATAAACCATTTGTAATTCAATTAGAATTAGGCCAATATTTCTAAGAACAAGTGAAGGATCCAAAACAATATTGGCATCATAAATATTAGATTTTGCATTGTAACTACTTGTTTAGTTTTTCTTCCAAATAATTTCTCCCAGGGATAATGTGGTTCTTTCTCACCTACTCTAAATTGAAGAGAAAATATTTTCTTTTCTCTTACATACTTATTTACTCTTAACAATTTAAATCAGATTATCACCAAATACATTAATTATATAGGTGAAAAAATTTATTTCTTTTTACAATTTTGTATAAGATTATGTATTAATACTAGTTGCCTAATTCCTGTATTGGCTATTTGGCCAAATTGTAGTACTTTGTGCATACATCAAAATTACAACCAAATTTAGAAGCATATGTACACTAAGTGACCTTGTAAAACTTGATTGCATTCTCTCAAAGGTGGTGCTTGTGGTTTACTGTTTACACAATGTTGATAAAGAGTCTGATGCAGATAAAAAAATATATATATACTAAATTTAAACTTAATACTGTAAAACTAAAATTAATACCCTGTGCTTTTAAAACTCTTGCTCATCAAAGATGGGAAATAGTATTGTTTATTCAACCAGTATGACTATTACTTTTATAAAAATTTGACTATTGAATAACATATCAATTACAAATATTCCTTTGATCATTTGATACTTTGGTGGTCATGGTTTCTGTACAATAAATTGAACGACTGAATTGTCTAGAACTGATATAATGATGTGTGGTATGTCCATATATATAACGTTTAAACATTCATATTTGTGTCACCAATCTAAGCAGTTTGGAACTCGCCGAAGTGGGCCACCCGTTGAGCTTTAAAAGATTTTATACATCCAGAGACTGCGTTTATTTTTCCAACTGCTTTGCCGAACCAAGCTAGTAACCAGGGGACCTGCATCTAATTGAGACCTGCTTTGACTAAGGATTAAATGTATACAACATTGTGATGATTGTGTAGTGTACAAGCTCACTGAGGCCTTTCTAGTTTAATGTTTAGTATACTGTATACTGCAGACAGTACATTTCTATTTTCTTTTACTTAGGTATTCTTCAAGGCCGGTCTTCTGGGTACCCTTGAGGAGATGAGAGACGAAAAGCTGGCATCTCTTGTTACCATGACTCAAGCTATATGTCGTGGTTTCCTCATGAGAAGGGAGTTTGTGCAGATGACTGAGAGGAGGCATGTTAAAAACAGCTAATTCTGAGTGCACAGTCATAGTATAAATAATGAAGAATTACTCTGTCTAAAACAGCAACTTCTTGTCCACAGGGATGCCATCTATACCATCCAGTACAATGTCCGCTCATTCATGAATGTGAAACACTGGCCATGGATGAAGGTGTACTACAAGATTAAGCCTCTGCTGCAGAGTGCTGAAACTGAGAAGGAACTGGCTCAGATGAAGGAAAACTACGGGAAGATGCAAACAGACTTGGCTACTGCCCTGGCCAAGAAGAAGGAACTGGAGGAGAAGATGGTGTCCCTTCAGCAGGAGAAGAATGATCTGCAGCTCCAAGTAGCATCTGTAAGTACACCTCAACAGCTGCTTTTTATGTTTTTCAGTGTTGATGTGCTAACGTCTATTTTCATAAACCAACTAGGAAGGAGAGAATCTGTCAGATGCTGAGGAAAGATGTGAGGGACTTATCAAGAGTAAGATTCAGCTGGAAGCCAAACTCAAAGAGACCACTGAGAGACTGGAGGATGAAGAGGAAATCAATGCTGAGCTCACTGCCAAGAAGAGAAAGCTGGAGGATGAATGCTCTGAGCTCAAGAAGGATATTGATGACCTGGAGCTTACCTTGGCTAAAGTGGAGAAAGAAAAACATGCCACAGAGAACAAGGTTTGCAATTATTAATATTTAGCAGATAAAGTAACATTCATAGATTGGCATGTAATAACATGTTTCTTGCAAATGTAGGTGAAGAACCTGACTGAGGAGATGGCTTCTCAGGATGAGAGCCTTGCTAAGCTGACCAAGGAAAAGAAAGCCCTTCAGGAGGCTCATCAGCAGACTCTTGATGACCTGCAGGCTGAGGAAGACAAAGTCAACACTCTGACCAAGGCCAAGACCAAGCTTGAGCAGCAAGTGGATGATGTAAGTTGCAAAGTCACTAGTATTAGCAAAACAAGATTCCTCTTGAATGTGACAATAAAATACTAATTTTAATGTTCAGCTTGAGGGCTCTCTGGAACAAGAGAAAAAGCTGCGTATGGACCTGGAGAGAGCCAAGAGGAAGCTGGAGGGTGATCTGAAACTGGCCCAGGAATCCATCATGGATCTTGAGAATGACAAGCAGCAATCTGATGAGAAAATTAAAAAGTAACACTGACTTTGAATTTGTACAACAGCCATTCTCTTTAAAATTATGTTCAACATTATGAACTCTTACTATTTACCAAATCTATTATTCTCACAGGAAGGACTTTGAAATCAGTCAGCTCCTCAGCAAGATTGAGGATGAGCAGTCCTTGGGTGCTCAGCTTCAGAAGAAGATCAAGGAGCTTCAGGTGACACATTGTATTATGTAACAGATTACTGCATACATTTCCAATTTTGTGTATTACAAGAAAGAGTTTACTAAAGACAACACACCTACATTCAACAGGCCCGTATTGAGGAGCTGGAGGAGGAGATTGAAGCTGAGCGTGCTGCTCGCGCCAAGGTTGAGAAGCAGAGAGCTGACCTCTCCAGGGAACTTGAGGAGATCAGTGAGAGGCTGGAGGAGGCTGGTGGAGCCACTGCCGCTCAGATTGAGATGAACAAGAAGCGTGAAGCTGAGTTCCAGAAGCTCCGTCGTGACCTTGAGGAGTCCACTCTGCAGCATGAAGCCACTGCTGCTGCTCTCCGCAAGAAGCAGGCTGACAGCGTTGCTGAGCTGGGAGAGCAGATCGACAACCTCCAGCGTGTCAAGCAGAAGCTTGAGAAGGAAAAGAGTGAATACAAGATGGAGATTGATGACCTCTCCAGCAACATGGAGGCTGTTGCTAAAGCAAAGGTACATTATACATTAAATAGTATTTTAACACACAAATTAATGTAGTAAATGAGAAAATGTATATTTTACATACAATCTGATCCCTGATCTGATGTCTTTTTTCCTTATTAGGGAAATCTTGAAAAGATGTGCCGTACTCTTGAGGACCAACTGAGTGAACTGAAGACCAAGAATGATGAAAATGTCCGTCAAATCAATGACACGGGTGCACAGAAAGCACGTCTCCTGACAGAAAATGGTATCTACAAGTTATCAGTGAATAATCTGTTGTTTATTATTGAGAACTGTGACACAAACTAATAAAGTATTATGACATCTTTCACACAAGGTGAGTTCAGCCGTCAAATTGAAGAGAAAGAAGCTCTTGTCTCCCAGCTGACCAGAGGCAAACAGGCCTTCACACAGCAGATTGAGGAGCTAAAGAGACAGATTGAAGAGGAGGTTAAGGTAAGAAAACTTTAGGTCAGTACTAATGAACTTTATGTGTTAGCTAGACATTTTGCACACTGAATATTAATTCTCACACCAGGCCAAGAATGCTCTTGCCCATGGACTGCAATCAGCCCGCCACGACTGTGATCTGCTGAGGGAGCAGTTTGAGGAGGAGCAGGAGGCCAAGGCTGAGCTGCAGCGTGGAATGTCCAAGGCCAACAGTGAGGTGGCTCAGTGGAGAACTAAGTATGAAACTGATGCTATCCAGCGCACTGAGGAGCTTGAGGAATCCAAGTGAGTACATTTTTAACAATTAAATGGACATAAGTGTAATGCTATAGTATAGCTCAATTGACATGAATTGGTATTGCTTATATCAATACTTACATTTAAACAAATGTATTCAAGCACTACAATTTGACATTTGTTTGGTATATTATTTTGGGGCAAACAATTCAGATAGCTCTAGTCTCTGATTCGTTTCCACAGCCAAAATGTCAAGAGATGCTTTAGACTAATATTCACTGGTTAGGAACCTGGTTAGCAAAACAATGTAGATGTGCAGTCAGTAACTCCTAACTGGGCAAGCTAAACACTTCTTGGGATATTTAACTCCAACAGACACAATATAAATGCACCTAAAAAGATGCACAATGCAACACTCTCTGTGGAAGCCTGACATAACGGGTGTTACATCAATATTCTCCATTAAAAATATCTCCTGTTGTGAAAACATAAACATCTGGTTCTCAAATAAAATATGAGCCCCACCTTCCAAAGTGACATATCCAAAAGTATTATCTTATGATCGAATAAATACAGTATTTGTATTTCATATGTGGTTTCAGGTAACTGTTACAAAACGTGGGTCTTGTTACAAAGGCTTCAGGTAACTATAGATTTCAGTGAGTGACAAAATCACACCTTTGTTAACCAGGAAAAAGCTGGCCCAGCGCCTTCAGGAGGCTGAGGAACAGATTGAGGCAGTGAATTCCAAGTGTGCTTCTCTTGAGAAAACCAAGCAGAGGCTCCAGAGTGAGGTTGAAGACCTCATGATTGATGTGGAGAGAGCCAATGGGCTGGCTGCCAACTTGGACAAGAAACAGAGGAACTTTGACAAGGTAGCAACGTTTATGTGGCTAAGCAGTACAAACAATGAAATGCATATCTTTATTTGTCCTCATGTTGCTCTAACTGAACTCTATTAATTGTGTAATTTAGGTCTTGGCAGAGTGGAAACAGAAGTATGAGGAGGGTCAGGCAGAGCTTGAGGGAGCTCAGAAGGAAACTCGTTCTCTTGGCACTGAGCTCTTCAAGATGAAGAACTCTTATGAGGAGGCTCTGGATCAGCTGGAGACCATGAAGCGTGAAAACAAGAACCTCCAACGTGAGTTCTGACCACATTATTATTACTACATTAAGTTAGAGTAAAGTATTTATGTTTTAAATTTTAAGACTTAATCATATAAAACACATCTTGTAACACAACACATCTCTCTGCAGAGGAGATCTCAGATCTGACTGAACAGATTGGTGAGACTGGCAAGAGCATCCATGAGCTGGAGAAGGCCAAGAAGCAGGTGGAGACAGAGAAGTCTGAGATCCAGACAGCTCTTGAAGAAGCTGAGGTAAATTTTTTTCTGGGGAGGTCTTCTGAAAATTCATAGACAAATGTTTTACAAAAGGTTAGAAAGCAAAGATGAATGTTGTTTTCTTTGACATCATTAGGGAACTCTGGAACACGAAGAGTCTAAGATCCTGCGTGTCCAATTGGAGCTCAACCAGATTAAGGGTGAAGTAGACAGGAAGCTGGCTGAGAAGGATGAGGAGATGGAGCAGATCAAGAGGAACAGCCAGAGGGTTACTGACTCCATGCAGAGCACTCTGGATTCTGAGGTCAGGAGCAGGAACGATGCCCTGAGAATCAAGAAGAAGATGGAGGGAGACCTAAATGAGATGGAGATTCAGTTGAGCCATGCCAATCGTCAGGCTTCTGAGTCCCAGAAGCAGCTGAGGAATGTGCAAGCACAGCTGAAGGTATTGTAAGACATAAAGTTGTTTCACAGACTATGGTCAGTGCACCTACATTTTGGCTGTCATGTGAATATTTTGCTGATATTTCTTCACCAGGATGCACAACTGCACCTTGATGATGCTGTCAGAGCCCAGGAGGACTTCAAGGAACAAGCTGCTATGGTAGACCGCAGGAACGGTCTCATGGTGGCTGAAATTGAGGAACTTAGAGCTGCTCTGGAACAGACAGAGAGAAGCCGCAAAATCGCCGAGCAGGAGCTGGTGGACGCCAGTGAGCGTGTTGGACTGCTGCACTCTCAGGTAAACAAGCACTATCATTTCTTCAGTCATTCAGAAATCGAATGAGTTTTGCAAATAATGTGAAAATGAAGCATGTGATGACTTAAGTGATCTTTTTATCTTTTAGAACACAAGCCTTATGAACAGCAAGAAGAAGCTTGAGTCTGACCTGATCCAGGTCCAGAGTGAAGTGGATGACACTGTTCAGGAAGCAAGGAATGCAGAGGAGAAGGCCAAGAAGGCCATCACTGATGTACGTTTGACTTTAACATTTGTACTGCAAGTAAAATGTGTTTTTTTCCTCAAAATATTTCTAATATTATATTTCTAATATGCTGTCTCCTCTAGGCTGCCATGATGGCTGAGGAGCTGAAGAAGGAGCAGGATACTAGTGCTCACCTGGAGAGGATGAAGAAGAACCTGGAGGTTGCCGTTAAGGACCTCCAGCACCGCCTGGATGAGGCTGAGAACCTGGCCATGAAGGGTGGCAAGAAGCAGCTCCAGAAACTTGAGTCTAGGGTAAGACAATTCTGTTAAGATCGGCACAGTCAAACAAATCTAAGAGAACATGTCAAATAAATATTATATTATATCTAAACATTATCTTCACTTTCTGGGTTTCTAAAGGTGCGTGAGCTGGAGACAGAGGTTGAGGCTGAGCAGAGACGTGGAGCAGATGCTGTTAAGGGTGTCCGCAAATATGAGAGGAGGGTGAAGGAGCTCACCTATCAGGTACAGTCACTTTGACATTTAACATGTAGCCTACAAATCAATCTAACACATGTATTATTTAAAACATTTAAAAATTCCAATTTACTTTATTTCCCAGACTGAAGAGGACAAGAAAAATGTTGCCAGGCTGCAGGATCTGGTTGACAAACTGCAGCTCAAAGTGAAGGCCTACAAGAGGCAGGCTGAGGAAGCGGTAAGGACAACACATTCATTTTAAATACTGATAGGTAATAATAATATGTCAGAATTATCTTGTGCAAACAAACAAACGCTTTCCACAGATTCATTTATTAAATTAAAAAATAGGAAAAGTAAACACACATCACAAAATACACATTTATGATATTGGTAGTTTGGTTTTTGCACTGCTAAACTGTTACATTTAAATATAATTTAGAAAAATGACCGAAAAATGACAATCAGTTATAAATTACAATAACTATATCATTTGAAGCAAGCAAGCCATTAAATGTTTGTGATTGACAGTATGGTCATATTTATGTAGTACACCTTATAGTGAATAAAACCACTCTCATTGTATATTAAAATGTCTATAACTATGTTTTTTCAGGAGGAGCAAGCCAACGTTCACCTGTCCAAGTGCAGAAAGGTCCAGAATGAACTGGAGGAGGCTGAGGAGCGTGCTGACATTGCAGAGTCCCAGGTCAACAAACTGAGAGCAAAGAGCCGTGACTCTGGCAAGGTAAATATGAAATTCAGTTTAGTCAAAAACAAATCAAATTCAGATTCAAATCTAATCTGAAAGAAAGTTATTATGAGTGAAAGTTGATTGAAATTAACCGGATGAAACTCAATTTTGTTTTTTTTTTCAGGGAAAAGAAGCAGCAGAGTAAAACACACTGGCAGATCAGATGTTTCTAATCATATAATATGATGTGAAATATGCTATCAAAATAAATTATTTATTTTCACCCTTAAATTGTTGTCTGGCTGATATTTCTCATTTTATTGTGTCCTCTGAGAGATTCAGACTGGAATAATTGACTATCCAGAAATCACTCATAATTGTGTCCCTTATTGGAAGTGCTATCATCATATTTGTATAAGAACTAATATACTACACAGCTGCTCAAGCTTTATCAGCAAAAATCCACAAATTTGAATGAAATGGTTGGCTACGGCATTAAGTATGTTGATTCTCATTGTTATTTATGTCTTAATTATCTGGTCCTGTAACAAATACGTACGTCTACCTTCAAGGTACTTCTTTAACACTTTACATGATCAAATTTCAAGATTTTAATTTCAATTTCAATAATATGATAATTATGTTGGAGATGTCAACATTGTGGTGATTTCATTGTTTTTACGCACCATAATTTGATCACTTTTGTGCATATAGATGAACACTCATACACTAGAATTACACACGTAGAACTGTTATAGCCTGCTGCATTCCATAGCAGTCACCAAAGTGCTGACATTTTTGTCGCTCAGCGCATACTACGAGCAACAGGACACGACCATAAAAAAGAATGTTTGTTTTTTTACTCTCAAATTGTCTCCACCTTTTTTTTAGCAACGAAAGCTCTCTGTCTCTTTTGAGCAATGTCCATTCTCACTTAATCATGGTTTCCACAGTAGGCAACAGTGCTTCCAAACAAACCAAATGTTGGCTAATCTTTGTATTTCTCCATGTAAGCCAGCATTCTCCATTTTCTTTGTGATGTCATTAAATTTACTGCAAAAATGGTTGGTCTATTTCTGATAAACACTAAGCTCATTTGTTAGTTACACATTGTTCTTTTAAGCTGAAGATTAACAAACTGAACTTATTATTGTTCTGTTCTCTTTCAAATATTCACATTTCATGGATTTTTTGTAAATAAAGATATCCACACTGTGATATAATGAAACTGATAACTACAACAATAACATCATCATTTTAAGTTCTAACCCTAATTGACTGACTCAGTTCCTGGCTGCTCACGGGTATGAAACCAACACACACTCTACTATAGGTCTGTTCAGAAGTACTGTACTTATTGAACCAACAGATGGCAGCAAAGGCCTGTCAGGAAATCAATGCAGGAAATCACTGTGGTGAATGCAGTGGAAAGTCTCACCAGGCAAAAATACCCTGCAGCCTGAAACTGACTAAACACCGAATGTGTGTTTAAAGTAAAAGTAATAGTAAGTTTAAAGAGCAAATAAAGGTTAAAGGTGATACAGTCAAAGCTAAAATGTATTTAAAATTGCTCACTTTATCCATGAATATGGTGTCATGTTTTCTTCACAGTGAGGCTACTTAGCTGGTGGACTGAGTACATCATCAATCTCCAGTGCTTGTCTTTCCTCATAGTCAACTGACCAATCAGATGTTTGGTTGATTTCTTCATCCTGTGTCTCATACACAGAAACCAAAATATTAAACTCTTGCAGAAGAAACAGGAGAAAATATGCCTACTGAAGACGTCGGGCGCGCCTGGGTTTTTGGTCTTTGCGGGGCACTGGCGTTCCACAAAGTAAACATAACAGTAAAAAATAAAGTGACTCCGGATGAAAATAATTTTGCACATGATTAAGTATACAAATGCTTAACATAACTTTCTCACTGTGCACTTTTTTGACTCCATGGACCAAGTAGTCTTCCCTTTATTGACTCTGCAAATGCTGCTTATTATGATGACTGTTTAATACTAGAATAACAGGAGTACTGCATGTTCTACAGTGTACTTTTTGCCCCTTTAACCACTCACTATCTAAAATCCTCTTATGAATGTTCAATGTTTTGAAGTTGTGGCTAAAGAATTATACAAATCTAATTATGAATCAATTTGGAGAACTTAAAGAAATTGAGTGCAGATTTGCTCATTATTTTGATGTTTCCAGTTTTATAATTAGGTAAACATACTCTACATTACTGATTAAAGTGTATGTGGAATAATACCATTCCTTAAAGGCACACAATGCAAGATTTTTACCTTAATATAACAGCTTTGAAGTCATTTCGGCGGTAGTAGTAACTCGTAGTATAGCGAATCATCCCGATAGCAACGCAGGAGAGGGACGCCGTTGGCAGAACCAGCAATGCAAGTCTGAAAGGTGGCGCCCCGCCACATCTCGCGAGAATCACAAATTGCTTTACGGCGCAACGTCATATACATCAGCGGCATAAGAAGCAGCCTCAATGGAAGACACCAGCAGGCATTCACTCAGACGTTACCTGGTCAGTAGACATCTTCGGAGTCTATCTTTGCCTGTTCGATGTCCGACGCTTCCATCCTACCGAACATGTACCGGTTTACGGGGGGGAGGGGATCAGGCTGTGAGTGCAGAGACGAAGAGCCGTATGTAGAGACGGCTCTGGTGAGTGGTATTTCGACAGTTAATGTTAAATACAAGTACTCCACAGCAACTCTAGGGGTAGCTGTTTGACAAAACTGGAAAACTGCATAGTATGCCTTTAAGTCACCTCAACTAAAAGATGAGAAAAATATTCCTAGGGGCATATGTGTCTGTTTATTTACATGGTGTTCTAATGTACCTTCTCGGGCATCTGAAGAATTTTTTGTCTCTCTTCAAAAAGGGTTACAGCTGCCTTTCACAATAGTCCACCACTCCTGCAGCACTGTCCACAGGACAGGTGCTGTCCCTTTGCCCAGATGCAAGTCAGCAAAAAAGGAGAAAAAAAAGGTTGTATATTCCCCCAAAAAGATGCAAAGGGTTTTTTGCCAGGCACTGTTATGTGGTAACTGATAAAGACAAAATCACGTCCTTTTTTTAGGTGGCTAAAATACATTTTGTTGCTGCCTCTAGCCACAGCGTTGCATTGCTTAGTTTCCATGCTGGTACTAATGTCTGATTCTTCAAACTGGGAGCATGCTGAGCACCATCAACTTTAAGTAATAAGTACCTCATACAAAGTATAACTTTATGATTAGATGAAAGGGAGATTTCCAAACATCTCGGCTAAAAGGAGTGTCATAAGAAGTTACAGCTGGGTGATAAGTAAACTGCTAAACATTAGCATGTTAACATGCTAATTCTGACATAATGTATTGCATGTAAATAGGATGGTTAGAATTGCTGAATCGATGTTGCTACACTGACATAGATAACTACCTTACATGCTGCATAGACACAATAGACAAAATCAATAGGCTGCATTTAAGGAATTAATAGTTTCCATGTTATGATATTTCATGTTGCGATGTTGACTTATTAGGCTAATTAAATATAAATCAACGACAAAACTCGCTCCCACCGGAATTGCCTACAGAATTTTAATCCTGTCCTGACAGTGGAGCTGCCCTGAATTTTGGTTCCAGTCTTACTTTATGGAGAGAACTCTGTCGCCCCTGATGGTATTCAGAGAACCATTCTAGAAATATGTCTTGGTCCGTTGCTGTATTCTTCATACATAAATAACTATAAATTAAAGTTTAAATTAAATAAAGTTTTTGTTACAGCACTGACCGTATTATTGATCTTGTATTAATGTATGTATATATTAATTTGGTCTTTATAATAAGGAACCTATATAAATTAGTTATAAAAAAAAAAAAAATAAATTTCATTAATAAAAAAAAAAAAAAAATAAATAAAAAAATATAAAAAAATAAAAAAAATTTATTATAATAAAAAATTAAAAATAAAAAAAAAAAAAAAAAAAAAATATAAAAAAAAAAAAAAAAATAAAAAAAAAAAAAAAATATATAAAAAAAAAAAAAAAAAAAAAAAAAATATTAATTTAAACAACAAATTAAAAAAAAAAAAAAAAAAAAAAAAAAAAAAAAAAAAAAAAAAAAAAAAAAAAAAAAAAAAAAAAAAAAAAAAAAAAAAAAAAAAAAAAAAAAAAAAAAAAAAAAAAAAAAAAAAAAAAAAAAAAAAAAAAAAAAAAAAAAAAAAAAAAAAAAAAAAAAAAAAAAAAAAAAAAAAAAAAAAAAAAAAAAAAAAAAAAAAAAAAAAAAAAAAAAAAAAAAAAAAAAAAAAAAAAAAAAAAAAAAAAAAAAAAAAAAAAAAAAAAAAAAAAAAAAAAAAAAAAAAAAAAAAAAAAAAAAAAAAAAAAAAAAAAAAAAAAAAAAAAAAAAAAAAAAAAAAAAAAAAAAAAAAAAAAAAAAAAAAAAAAAAAAAAAAAAAAAAAAAAAAAAAAAAATGAGATCCCGCTCTAGCACGTCATCACCGTGATGACGTGCTGAAAGCGGATGTTACGTCATATTTACGTTAACTCTCGAAGTTTCTGACAGTGCAGCCAAGGGGAGCATGGAGAAGCACATTGGAGTTGGCGGAGTCAGCGGTCTAGTGGTGAGTATGTGTCTTTGTTTGGTAGCACACATTATGGTTGAAAGATAACGTTAGCTTGTCACTTGACACTAACGACTAACGTTACTAACGTTACCGACCCGCCTGCGGTGGCTAAGCCGACCTAGTCTAGTCTCGTCTAGCCGGGCGAGGTGAGTGCCTAGCAGCGGCAGGTCGGCTTAGCCACCGCGGGCGGGTCGGTAACGGTAGTAACGTTAGTAACGTGAGTCGGGAGCGAGGGCAAACACCTGCAGCTGCTGACAAGCTAACCTTAGCTTTCAACCATAATGTGTGCTACCAAACAAAGACACATACTCACCACTAGAGCCGCTGACTGCCGCCAACTCCAATGTGCTTCTCCATGCTCCCCTTGGCTGCACTGTCAGAAACTTTGAGAGTTAACGTAAATATGACGTAACATCCGCTCTCACACGTCATCACGGTGATGACGTGCTGAGAGCGGGATCTCAACGTACACGTCCCAAACAGATAAGATCACAACAATAGCATGTGTTCATAAACCACCCTTGTTCGTCTTCATACAATATGTTGGGTAGTTGAATAAATATCAATACAATATGTTCTATATCCCTTGTGTTGTGTCTCTCCTTCGTCTGTTAAGATAACTGAACATTTTGTGAGTCTGAGGATTGTCAGCCTTTATATCTCATTTGTAAATCCTTAATAAGCTATAGATAGTGCTCACTTTAGATAAGCTCGTGCAAAATACTTAATTAACGAGTAGTAAGTGCTTTGTAACTGTGAATTCTGCATTAATCACTGTTTATAGGCCATCATTAGAAAATGAATTTGTTGTGATTTTATAGAACATCTGCTAACACAGTCACTAATCATTAATACATGTCTGAATAGTGGATGTGCAAGTGCATGCAGAAATGTACAGCACAATGAAGAGTAAAACATTTATAACTGTGATTATAAACCACATAGTAATGACTATTTACAGCAGAATCATGCTTTATAAATGATGAATTCAGTATTTACTAATCCATAACTAATGTGTTATCAATGATGAATAAAACATTTTTAACTGTGTTTATAAACTACATACTAATGTGTATTAATGGTTATAAATGATGAATTCATTATTTATTCATGCTTAACTAATGCTTAATAGTGTGTACTCATTATAAAGTGTTACCTGTAATTTTTATATAATTTCAGTGCCATATAGTGTAAACGTAAATGAGAAGAGTGGTAACCAGAAAGCATGCATGGCTTTTTTTCCCTGGAGAGAGAGAGAGAGAGAGAGAGAGAGACAGAGAGAGAGCACTGTGAAACGATACTGCCCTTCAGCCGGTTCACTTCAGGAAATTCTTTCACAAGTGAAGTAGTGTTAAATAATATATTATTGCAGTGCTTTTACTTTGGAAAGTAATGTTAAACTGTACTGAAATATGGGGATATGACTACCAACATATCCTTTCACTGTCCTTTTGTGCTAGGAAACGAGTAAATTAGATTTTTTTGTTGCATGTTTAGGAGCAGAGGTGCGGAATAAGTATTCATAGTTTTCAGTCACATGACTCGCACTGAGCCATGGCGGGTAAAACAATATTCCAATATGGCGACCTACACTGGACACGCTGTAGAATCGCATGTGAAGTTTCCATCTATTTCAAGCCACAACTATTTAAATCACCTGTCGAAAGAAGTCAAACAAGGAAACCTGAGCAAACTGCAAGTTTGGGGAATTTGGAGTCAACATACAGCACACACTGCAGAATGAAATCCCATGAGCATGTTGGTGCCATGTCAGTAGCTGTCAACAAACAGAGTGGCACTACATGCACTCATGAGGCCTGTGCCTAGAAAGAGCCTTGTATGGTAGCCAAAAGGAAAGTAGGGTATGCAGAGGGAGACAGATAGCTTTCACAAAAACCCAGAAAAAGACAGCTGCTGAGGAATGTGGTAACCTTCCCCCTCCCCTTCAACCCCAGATGAATGCACAGCATTCTATGATATGCTACACATATCAGAAGGCACTGTGAAGGAACATGTAAAAAGTGCAACTTAACATTAAGGATAGTGTAAGTACAATAAACAGTTCGGCAAAGAGTTCAATAAAAGCCTATTTTTTATAGGGTTCTTTTTCAAAGAAACTTAAATCACCACTGCTTAAATTTCTCACATATTACAAACTTGTCAACTCAACCTTTTTTCAATTGTAGTGCTGTGTGATCAAAAGGGAGACAAGAAGACAATCTAAATGTGCCATGTTGTTTGACCAAATGCAGAAAGGGTGACTGCTTAAAACATCAGACAAACCAACTGTCTCTCTGCTGAAGAAACTGTGCTATCACACACCACACTCTCAGGCATCCATATCCACTTAAAGCAGGATTCACAAATAACCATAAAAGTGATGGGAAGGGAAATAATGGGAATGTGCAGAGAAGTTTTAAATATGCCTTTAAAATACTCAACCTTTACAGTGTTGTGGGCTTTCTAAAACACAAAGCCCTAAATCTACACGCCCTTGTAGAACAACTTGTTTCACGTGCCAACCTAATGCCATGCGTGAGTGGCTGTGGTGTTTTACTACAGACTAAGTAATAGTTCTTCAGGTCCTAAATTATGTTTACACTGGAAAAATTAGTCCATAGTTTTACTTGTTAGTGCTGTAGGACTGGGCAAGAGAAGAAGATGGCAAGCGTAAAGCTATCATTGTTGGGTGAAGTGAACATCGCCTGTCAGCTTGATGAGGGTTACCACATCGCTGTACAGAGACAGCACAAGCTGGTAAAGAAAAACAGGCATTCACTATCACGGATTGTGGACTCTATTACATTTTGTGGGGGACACAAGCTTGCCCTGTGGGGGTCCGACAAATCTCCCACTTCACTCCAGTTTTCTTTTTGATAGGATTACTTAATCCATTCACAAGTAAGGTTACTTTAAGGACTGTCATCTTTAGCAGTTTGGTCTTGATTCCCTTTCCTGCTAACTGTGTCCCTGAGCCAAGTCCTGAAAACAAGAACACAGAAAGAATAGGGGACACAAAACAAAACACAGATGGAGAGAGAAAGAAGATGAGAAGTAAAAGGAAAAATAGAGAAATCATAAAATAAATTTGACATTACCTCCATTAGTGCTACCACTTCCCATGGGTACTTTTTGGTTGTCCACGTATGACTTATCACATGGATGTTAGGGTCCTTAAAACGACACACAGAAACAAAGGACCTCAGAAGGTTATTCTTACTCTTTTCTTCTCATCCTCCTACCAATACTATAAAAACTAAATTTAAATAAATATAAACATAATAAAAAAAGTGAGCGTTGCATTATGAGTCTTATAAACACAGTAAAAGTGGAGATAAAAAGAGGAAAGTATTTTTAGGGAGGTGAGAAACTTAAGAATTTTATAATTTTTTAAGGGTGAATACAAAAAAGGATAATTAACTTAATTTACACCAATAGTTATCCTTAGATTTTTTTTAACCTCCTCCCTTATGCTGAAGAATAATTAGTTAACTAAATAATAGAAAGTCTTTACTCACTTTTTTGGTGTCATTATAAAGACAAAAAAACCTCAACAAAAAAAGAACAAACAAGGCTCATATAGTTAAGAGACAAATAAAAAAAGGGAAAACAGCAACCAAAAGCTAATAAAAATACATGTGGGATTATTTTAAAGTAAGCAAAATAGACAAAAGGGAGTTTAGAAGTAAATACATTTGGAGAATAAAACAAACAAGAAGAGAAAAAACAAAAATAAAGATAAAGGGAAGTAAAACAGAGTTCTTTTATCATATCCAGCTTACAAGTGTGACTCCAATGGACGTCTTAGCCTAGCTGATATTTTCGAATACCCCATCCCCAAGTTTCGTACTCACTTTTTTTTTATCTTTTGGGTATTTACACTTACACTGTGTTCTTCACAGTCCACAGCTCAGTATTATCGGTTACAGGTTTGCAAACCTATTGATGCATGTCAACGTGGGACATCTTCCCTCCGTTGTCACCTCTCAACATTCGTCGTACTTTTTTACTGTAGTTTGTCCTCCAAATCCATTGCATATGTTCCTTGTAACCCAAAGCCTGGTCTGCAGCATATGCATCTTCAAAGATCTCCATTTTTCAGCACCTGTTGTCTTACGTCCCAACTCAGGAAGTGTGGCTGGGCTCATGCATTACTTGAGTGCACAGGAGCGGAGTGGTGTGCTTGGGTTATTTTTAGCACATCTTCACCTATTCCCAGTTTGTCCAGTAGAAGCACTTCCACAAAGTCCACTGTGTCATTTTCATCAGCTCCTTCTTATACGTTGAGTTTTGTATTAATTTCCTCTCTAGATAGTCCATCTTATTAGACATGTCCTTCTGATTTCTCAGTAAATGGTCTTCACACATATCCAATCTCTCCTCTGCCTCTTCCACCTGATCCCGGGTAATTTTTGAGCTCTAGTTTGAGTTCTTTTACATCACGACTCAGATCAGTAAAAGCTTCTTTTGTCTCAGTCTGGAATACTTTAAAGTATTTCCTGGAATGTTCAACTTTATCCGTGATGTCCTCTGTGAATTTCTGGAGCAGTTGTTCCTTCATGCAGTCTTCTGGTGTTTGACTGCTAAAGCTCTTCTCAATTTGGCCAAAACACCAGAGCTAGAACAAGCCTTGTATTCAACACTTCAGTGGATCTTCTAAATGTCCTGCTGGAAATGAGACCTTAAAGATAAAATACATTGTTTCAGGGAAAACATTATGTTTTCTATAGTGTCATCACATTATCCACACTGTCCTTTATCTGGGTTATGATCAAAAATGAAATACAACCTTAAATTCTTTAAAAAGTAAATACAATGCTTGCTAAGAAGTATTGACTAATGAGTATATTGAGAAGAATTTAATTGTCAGATTAGTTCTTTATTTTGAGTTAATATTAAATGGAATAAAGACATTAAGTAAACATGACACTGATGTATTTCTAAATGAATATTTATGCCTGAAACTCGACATTGTTTAATGTTCTATTATTGAAGTATTGATTAAACAGTTAGTATGACAAAGCAAATACTGAACATACTAAGTGAAACCTGAAACATCCAAAGTATGTGCAACACATGTTTCTACTCTGCTGTCTGCCTTACCATATTTGGCATTATCCACATTTAACTTTGCCTCTGTCAGCCAACCCCAGTTAATATAGGGAGTTTGTGAAGAAATGCCAGCAGGTCACAGACAACCTGTTATTGCTTGTGGTAAATCTGTCTTCTCTTATGCCACTTAAATGTGTTTAGGAAATTATCTCCATTTAGTAAATGGTATTAATGATTCAAATGTTATTGGAAATGTAAACATTTGATTGAATGTGTGTTTTTAAATGTACACTCTACATATAACAAACGCTTATATGTAACTGTAAATATAATTGATTTGAACAGGACTGGTGAATACTGTTGGCAGAGAGGGGGTCAGGTAATGACAACTTTAAAATTTTAACTTTCATTCATAAGATTGTAATATAATAATAATAATATGTAATATATATGTACAAAAGGTTTCTCATTCTGTTAGGTCCAGACCAAGAAAACTGGACGCAAGACGTTTTCCAAGTTTACTAGGATAGTTCAGTACACAGGTCTTTCAACAAACACAGGCAAACAAATCCAAAGGGCAAAGGCAAAAAGGCATGTTCAAAAGCAGGCAAGGAATCTAAAAACCAAAGTACAGTAAATATAAGAGACAATACTGGAACGCTTGGCTCAACAGAAAAAGACAAAACAAAAGGCAAAGATGGGAGAAAAGGTTATTCATCCAAACTACATGTTAGTATTTGTTCTCAGGAGCAGCTAAGTCTGAAAAAGACTTGGAATAACCCACCTGTAACACACAGACATGGTTTCAGTGTGAATATGTTTACTGTTGAGCAAAATTTCAAGCTCAAGTGTTGTTTAATTACATGGACTTACATTAGTCTAATATTGCAATGCACCTAAGTGATGTACAAAGTTTATTTTTATTTTTATTTATTTATACTTTTTTAATTGCAATAACTTTGTATTTGTGTAACAGACATAAGCTGCCACCATGAGTACGGACGCAGAGATGGCCCTTTATGGGAAAGCTTCCATATACCTCCGCAAGCCAGAGAAGGAGAGACTTGAGGCTCAGAGCAAACCTTTTGATGCCAAGTCTGCCTGCTATGTGGTCGATACCAAGGAGCTGTACTTGAAAGCAACAATCCTCAAGAAAGATGGTGGCAAAGTCACTGTCAAAGTCCTGGACACGGAGGAGGTTGGTATCATTAAGTCAGAGTTAGCTGGTATTCAATACAATCAGCCCTCATTGTGACAAATGTCTTGTTCCAGGAGAAGACAGTGAAAGAAGATGACGTCTCTCCAATGAACCCTCCGAAGTTCGACAAAATTGAGGACATGGCCATGATGACCCATCTCAATGAAGCGTCTGTGTTGTATAACCTCAAAGAGCGTTATGCAGCATGGATGATCTACGTAAGAAAAGCTGCCTAATAAGCAAGAGAAACATTGAAAATGGCTATACCTGAACGAAACATAGAGTTAACTGCTGGATTTATGATCACTTTCAGACCTACTCTGGGCTGTTCTGTGCCACTGTGAACCCCTATAAGTGGCTCCCAGTGTATGATCAGGAAGTTGTAAATGCCTATAGAGGTAATAAGCGTATGGAGGCTCCACCCCACATCTTCTCTGTCTCTGACAACGCTTTTCAGTTCATGCTTACTGGTAAGTTGTTACCATAACAATGTTGAATTAATCAGTATATGAGGTTTCTGCTGAGTAAAAATATGGTTATTCTTTTTTCCCCCAATTGAACAGATAGGGAGAACCAGTCTGTCTTGATCACGTAAGTTTCACATTTGTAGACTTTGCTGAACATAATCTAATATGATAAAATTCTTACCAGTCTGTGTCTATACCTAGTGGAGAATCTGGTGCTGGAAAGACTGTGAACACCAAGCGTGTCATCCAGTATTTTGCAACAATCTCAGTTGGTGGAGACAAGAAGAGGGACACATCAAAGGTTTGTTACTGTATGATGATCACAATTCAGTGTTCTTTAAGTAAGGAATACATACATTCATTTTCTGACATCAATTTTAAACCTGGATTATAGGGGTCACTGGAGGATCAGATTATTGCAGCCAATCCTCTGTTGGAGGCCTATGGTAACGCCAAAACTGTGAGGAATGACAACTCTTCTCGTTTTGTAAGTATGGAAGGATTTCTACACATGAGAGGTGTTGTTACACATTGCCCATTATGAGGGACATTAAAAATTCCATTGTTCCAAACAGGGTAAATTCATCAGAATCCATTTCGGCACAACTGGCAAACTGGCTAGTGCTGATATTGAGACATGTAAGTAAAAGGTCTCATAGTACATACAAATAGTTTGAATTGAGAATTAGACAGTCTATGACTCTTTAATAACGTCTGTAGATCTGCTGGAGAAGTCTAGAGTAACATTCCAGCTTCCTGATGAAAGAGGCTACCACATCTTCTTCCAGATGATGACCAACCACAAACCTGAGATAATTGGTAAACAGATGTAGTTTTCCCATAACATTAAACGCACTTACATTTTACATTTTTCAACCATTTTTTGAATTTGTTACTCCTTTTTTGATCTACAGAAATGGCTCTCATCACAAGCAACCCCTATGACTTCCCAATGTGTAGCATGGGACAGATCACTGTAGCCAGCATTGATGACAAAGTAGAGCTGGAAGCCACTGATGTGAGTCATCTTCACTTCAAAATATTTTAATGCATTTTGTCCATTAAGTGCAATATTAAAACTACTGTTTAAATGCATTTTCCAAAGTGATTATGTTTTGTTTGGTCACCTTTTTTAAAACAGAATGCCATTGATATCCTGGGCTTCACTAATGAAGAGAAGATGAGCATCTACAAGATGACTGGTGCTGTGCTCCACCATGGTAGCATGAAGTTCAAGCAGAAGCAGCGTGAGGAGCAGGCTGAGCCAGATGGTACAGAGGGTGAGTATCTAATGTCAGCTCAAAGGAATAGCTTTGGAACAACAGCGGAAGTCATGATGGAAGGTCACAGTCCCAGACTGCATGTATAAATCACTAAACCTTTCCAGATGCTGACAAGGTTGCTTACTTGCTGGGTCTGAACTCTGCTGACATGCTGAAGGCTCTATGCTATCCCAGAGTTAAGGTCGGAAATGAGTTTGTCACCAAGGGACAGACTGTACCACAGGTAATTAAGATATATTGGTATACTTTTTTTTGTTTCCATGCATTTATAAGCACTACATTTACATGTAGTACATGTGCATCAACATGAGAAAAAGAAAACTGAGAAGGGAATTAGTCCCTTTTACGTTTGTTACATCAGGTGTATTGTGCAAGTTATCTCTACTTTTGTTTATCAGTAATCCAGCATTTTACAAAACATTTGACTGACTCTAATCCAAATCATATACTTGTATTTAGGTGATGAACGCAGTGCCTGCCCTGGCCAAGTCCATCTATGAGAGGATGTTCTTGTGGATGGTCATCCGTATCAACCAGATGTTGGACACCAAACAGCCAAGGCAGTTCTTCATTGGTGTCCTGGATATTGCTGGCTTTGAAATCTTTGATGTAAGCTTAATTTCCACTGAGTTATCATCTGATACTTTTCATGACTGAATCATTCTTATTGTCTGAAAGATATTACACTGAATATTTGTCCCCTCACAGTTCAACACCTTGGAGCAGCTGTGCATTAACTTCACCAATGAGAAGCTGCAACAGTTTTTCAACCACACCATGTTTGTCCTGGAACAAGAAGAGTACAAGATGAGGGTATTATCTGGGAGTTCATTGACTTTGGCATGGACTTGGCTGCCTGCATTGAGCTGATTGAAAAGGTAATCATTTCATTTTGTGATTCTATGTGATTGTTCTTATTTTCACTTAATGTATGACTTAAATACAGAATTTTTGCTACTTTTTTCAAGCCCATGGGTATCTTCTCCATCCTTGAGGAGGAGTGCATGTTCCCCAAGGCCACAGACACATCCTTCAAGAACAAGCTGTATGACCAGCATCTTGGCAAAAACAAAGCATTTGAGAAGCCAAAGCCCGCCAAGGGCAAGGCTGAGGCCCACTTCTCCCTGGTGCACTATGCTGGTACCGTGGACTACAATATCGGCGGCTGGCTGGACAAGAACAAGGATCCACTGAATGAATCTGTTATTCAGCTGTACCAGAAATCCCCAGTAAAACTGCTGGGTCTTCTCTATCCTCCTGTTGTTGAGGGTATGATAGAAACTACAGTATATTTAAAAGTATTTCTAAGGTTATAGATAATGTATATTTTTTACCTAACTATATATCATGTGTTCATGTAAAATTAATGAGTCTCGCTCTAACATGTCTACTTAAAACCATTCACAGAGACTGGTGGTGCCAAGAAGGGAGGCAAGAAGAAGGGTGGTTCTATGCAGACTGTGTCTTCACAGTTTAGGGTAAGATTTAACATTTCAAACTTTGGTATAAAATCTTATCTATGTTTAATATCACAGTTGTGACATTTTATGACAAGAGTTACCATTTTGGATCTACAGGAGAACTTGGGCAAGCTGATGACTAACTTGAGGAGCACCCATCCTCACTTTGTGCGCTGCCTGATTCCCAATGAATCAAAGACTCCAGGTACATAGAGACCATGATCTCAACAGAGTGTTTGAGGGGTGGTTTAGTTGGTATGGTTTACTTCAGGTTGTGTTGCTTCAACAAAGAGAGTAACTACTATATTCATTTAAAGAAGTAATTAAGAAATATAATTTTACAGGTCTGATGGAGAACTTCCTGGTCATCCACCAGCTCAGATGTAACGGTGTGCTGGAGGGTATCAGAATCTGCAGAAAAGGTTTCCCCAGCAGAATCCTCTATGCTGACTTTAAGCAGAGGTATCAACAGATAGTCTAACACAATTATGATGCAGACTATTCAAAGAAAATGTTCACACTGACCACTAATTCTCTTATAAAAGGTACAAGGTACTGAATGCCAGTGTCATCCCTGAGGGCCAGTTCATTGATAACAAGAAGGCTTCAGAGAAGTTGCTTGGATCAATTGATGTTAATCATGACGAGTACAGATTCGGACACACCAAGGTAAGCA